>NC_092088.1:107772071-107784571 GCF_045679555.1 Salvelinus alpinus
AAGTGATAGAGGGGGGGTGTCTTGCTGAGCAGCTGGTAAAGTGATAGAGGGGGGTGTCTTGCTGAGCAGCTGGTAAAGTGATAGAGGGGGGTGTCTTGCTGAGCAGCTGGTAAAGTGATAGAGGGGGGTGTCTTGCTGAGCAGCTAGTAAAGTGATAGAGGGGGGGTGTCTTGCTGAGCAGCTAGTAAAGTGATAGAGGGGGGTGTCTTGCTGAGCAGCTAGTAAAGTGATAGAGGGGGGTGTCTTGCTGAGCAGCTAGTAAAGTGATAGAGGGGGGGTGTCTTGCTGAGCAGCTGGTAAAGTGATAGAGGGGGGCGGCTGAGCTGATCTTGTAACCAGACCATGACCTGAATGCTGTGAAAATAGACATGATTGGCTGGAGGGATTTCTGAGTTTGTGATGTAGAGCAGGATGTCCTCTGTAGACAGAGAAACTGCTTGTTCAGTGTGTTACATTGGGATATGTGACGAAGACACATTTTGACCTGTGTGGTGCCATCTGTTCAAGAGAGAGCAAATAGCATAGGGGAGGTGGGGCAACCTTGTTTACATCCTGGTTGTATGGAAAATGGATTAGAATGGGTCGTGTCTGTAGATATACATCCTGGTTGTATGGTAAATGGATTAGAATGGGTAGTGTCTGTAGATATTCATCCTGGTTGTATGGTAAATGGATTAGAATGGGTCGTGTCTGTAGATATACATCCTGGTTGTATGGTAAATGGATTAGAATGGGTCGTGTCTGTAGATATACATCCTGGTTGTATGGTAAATGGATTAGAATGGGTCGTGTCTGTAGATATTCATCCTGGTTGTATGGTAAATGGATTAGAATGGGTCGTGTCTGTAGATATACATCCTGGTTGTATGGTAAATGGATTAGAATGGGTCGTGTCTGTAGATATACATCCTGGTTGTATGGTAAATGGATTAGAATGGGTCGTGTCTGTAGATATTCATCCTGGTTGTATGGTAAATGGATTAGAATGGGTCGTGTCTGTAGATATACATCCTGGTTGTATGGTAAATGGATTAGAATGGGTAGTGTCTGTAGATATACATCCTGGTTGTACGGTAAATGGATTAGAATAGGTAGTGTCTGTAGATATACATCCTGGTTGTATGATAAATGGATTAGAATGGGTATTGCCTGTAGATATACATCCTGGTTGTATGGAAAATGGATTAGAATGGGTAGTGTCTGTAGATATACATCCTGGTTGTATGGTAAATGGATTAGAATGGGTAGTGTCTGTAGATATACATCCTGGTTGTATGGTAAATGGATTAGAATGGGTAGTGCCTGTAGATATACATCCTGGTTGTATGATACATGGATTAGAATGGGTATTACCTGTAGATATACATCTTGGTTGTATGGTAAATGGATTAGAATGGGTAGTGTCTGTAGATATACATCCTGGTTGTATGGTAAATGGTTTAGAATGGGTAGTGTCTAGATATACATCCTGGTTGTATGGTAAATGGATTAGAATGGGTAGTGTTTGTAGATATACATCCTGGTTGTATGGTAAATGGATTAGAATGGGTAGTGTCTGTAGATATACATCCTGGTTGTATGGTAAATGGTTTAGAATGGGTAGTGTCTAGATATACATCCTGGTTGTACGGTAAATGGATTAGAATGGGTAGTGTGTAGATATACATCCTGGTTGTATGGTAAATGGATTAGAATGGGTAGTGTCTAGATATACATCCTGGTTGTATGGTAAATGGATTAGAATGGGTAGTGTCTGTAGATATCCATCCTGGTTGTATGGTAAATGGATTAGAATGGGTCGTGTCTGTAGATATACATCCTGGCTGTATGGTAAATGGATTAGAATGGGTAGTGTCTGTAGATATACATCCTGGTTGTATGGTAAATGGATTAGAATGGGTAGTGTCTGTAGATATACATCCTGGTTGTATGGTAAATGGATTAGAATGGGTAGTGTCTGTAGATATTCATCCTGGTTGTATGGTAAATGGATTAGAATGGGTCGTGTCTGTAGATATACATCCTGGTTGTATGGTAAATGGATTAGAATGGGTAGTGTATGTAGATATTCATCCTGGTTGTATGGTAAATGGATTAGAATGGGTCGTGTCTGTAGATATACATCCTGGTTGTATGGTAAATGGATTAGAATGGGTAGTGTCTGTAGATATACATCCTGGTTGTACGGTAAATGGATTAGAATGGGTAGTGTGTAGATATACATCCTGGTTGTATGGTAAATGGATTAGAATGGGTAGTGTCTGTAGATATACATCCTGGTTGTATGGTAAATGGATTAGAATGGGTAGTGTCTGTAGATATTCATCCTGGTTGTATGGTAAATGGATTAGAATGGGTCGTGTCTGTAGATATACATCCTGGTTGTATGGTAAATGGATTAGAATGGGTAGTGTCTGTAGATATACATCCTGGTTGTACGGTAAATGGATTAGAATGGGTAGTGTGTAGATATACATCCTGGTTGTATGGTAAATGGATTAGAATGGGTAGTGTCTAGATATACATCCTGGTTGTATGGTAAATGGATTAGAATGGGTAGTGTCTGTAGATATCCATCCTGGTTGTATGGTAAATGGATTAGAATGGGTCGTGTCTGTAGATATACATCCTGGTTGTATGGTAAATGGATTAGAATGGGTCGTGTCTGTAGATATACATCCTGGTTGTATGGTAAATGGATTAGAATGGGTCGTGTCTGTAGATATACATCCTGGTTGTATGGTAAATGGATTAGAATGGGTCGTGTCTGTAGATATTCATCCTGGTTGTATGGTAAATGGATTAGAATGGGTCGTGTCTGTAGATATACATCCTGGTTGTATGGTAAATGGATTAGAATGGGTAGTGTCTGTAGATATACATCCTGGTTGTACGGTAAATGGATTAGAATGGGTAGTGTGTAGATATACATCCTGGTTGTATGGTAAATGGATTAGAATGGGTAGTGTCTGTAGATATACATCCTGGTTGTATGGTAAATGGATTAGAATGGGTAGTGTCTGTAGATATTCATCCTGGTTGTATGGTAAATGGATTAGAATGGGTCGTGTCTGTAGATATACATCCTGGTTGTATGGTAAATGGATTAGAATGGGTAGTGTCTGTAGATATACATCCTGGTTGTACGGTAAATGGATTAGAATGGGTAGTGTGTAGATATACATCCTGGTTGTATGGTAAATGGATTAGAATGGGTAGTGTCTAGATATACATCCCGGTTGTATGGTAAATGGATTAGAATGGGTAGTGTCTGTAGATATTCATCCCGGTTGTATGGTAAATGGATTAGAATGGGTCGTGTCTGTAGATATACATCCTGGTTGTATGGTAAATGGATTAGAATGGGTAGTGTCTGTAGATATTCATCCTGGTTGTATGGTAAATGGATTAGAATGGGTAGTGTCTGTAGATATACATCCTGGTTGTATGGTAAATGGATTAGAATGGGTAGTGTCTGTAGATATACATCCTGGTTGTATGGTAAATGGATTAGAATGGGTAGTGTCTGTAGATATACATCCTGGTTGTATGGTAAATGGATTAGAATGGGTAGTGTCTAGATATACATCCTGGTTGTATGGTAAATGGATTAGAATGGGTAGTGTCTAGATATACATCCTGGTTGTATGGTAAATGGATTAGAATGGGTAGTGTCTGTAGATATCCATCCTGGTTGTATGGTAAATGGATTAGAATGGGTCGTGTCTGTAGATATACATCCTGGTTGTATGGTAAATGGATTAGAATGGGTAGTGTCTGTAGATATACATCCTGGTTGTATGGTAAATGGATTCGAATGGGTCGTGTCTGTAGATATACATCCTGGTTGTATGGTAAATGGATTAGAATGGGTAGTGTCTGTAGATATACATCCTGGTTGTATGGTAAATGGATTAGAATGGGTCGTGTCTGTAGATATACATCCTGGTTGTATGGTAAATGGATTAGAATGGGTCGTGTCTGTAGATATACATCCTGGTTGTATGGTAAATGGATTAGAATTGGTAGTGTCTAGATATACATCCTGGTTGTATGGTAAATGGATTAGAATGGGTAGTGCCTGTAGATATACATCCTGGTTGTATGGTAAATGGATTAGAATGGGTAGTGTCTGTAGATATACATCCTGGTTGTACGGTAAATGGATTAGAATGGGTAGTGTGTAGATATACATCCTGGTTGTATGGTAAATGGATTAGAATGGGTAGTGTCTAGATATACATCCTGGTTGTATGGTAAATGGATTAGAATGGGTAGTGTCTGTAGATATTCATCCTGGTTGTATGGTAAATGGATTAGAATGGGTCGTGTCTGTAGATATACATCCTGGTTGTATGGTAAATGGATTAGAATGGGTAGTGTCTGTAGATATACATCCTGGTTGTACGGTAAATGGATTAGAATGGGTAGTGTGTAGATATACATCCTGGTTGTATGGTAAATGGATTAGAATGGGTAGTGTCTGTAGATATACATCCTGGTTGTATGGTAAATGGATTAGAATGGGTAGTGTGTAGATATACATCCTGGTTGTATGGTAAATGGATTAGACTGGGTAGTGTCTAGATATACATCCTGGTTGTATGGTAAATGGATTAGAATGGGTAGTGTCTGTAGATATCCATCCTGGTTGTATGGTAAATGGATTAGAATGGGTCGTGTCTGTAGATATACATCCTGGTTGTATGGTAAATGGATTAGAATGGGTAGTGTCTGTAGGTATACATCCTGGTTGTATGGTAAATGGATTAGAATGGGTCGTGTCTGTAGATATACATCCTGGTTGTATGGTAAATGGATTAGAATGGGTAGTGTCTGTAGATATACATCCTGGTTGTATGGTAAATGGATTAGAATGGGTAGTGTCTGTAGATATACATCCTGGTTGTATGGTAAATGGATTAGAATGGGTCGTGTCTGTAGATATACATCCTGGTTGTATGGTAAATGGATTAGAATTGGTAGTGTCTAGATATACATCCTGGTTGTATGGTAAATGGATTAGAATGGGTAGTGCCTGTAGATATACATCCTGGTTGTATGGTAAATGGATTAGAATGGGTAGTGTCTGTAGATATACATCCTGGTTGTATGGTAAATGGATTAGAATGGGTAGTGTTTAGATATACATCCTGGTTGTATGGTAAATGGATTAGAATGGGTAGTGTCTGTACATATACATCCTGGTTGTATGGTAAATGGATTAGAATGGGTAGTGCCTGTAGATATACATCCTGGTTGTATGATAAATGGATTAGAATGGGTATTACCTGTAGATATACATCCTGGTTGTATGGTAAATGGATTAGAATGGGTAGTGTCTGTAGATATACATCCTGGTTGTATGGTAAATGGTTTAGAATGGGTAGTGTCTAGATATACATCCTGGTTGTATGGTAAATGGATTAGAATGGGTAGTGTCTAGATATACATCCTGGTTGTATGGTAAATGGATTAGAATGGGTAGTGTCTGTAGATATACATCCTGGTTGTATGGTAAATGGATTAGAATGGGTAGTGTCTGTAGATATACATCCTGGTTGTATGGTAAATGGTTTAGAATGGGTAGTGTCTAGATATACATCCTGGTTGTATGGTAAATGGATTAGAATGGGTAGTGTCTGTAGATATACATCCTGGTTGTATGGTAAATGGATTAGAATGGGTAGTGTCTGTAGATATACATCCTGGTTGTATGGTAAATGGATTAGAATGGGTAGTGTCTGTAGATATACATCCTGGTTGTATGGTAAATGGATTAGAATGGGTAGTGTCTGTAGATATACATCCTGGTTGTATGGTAAATGGATTAGAATGGGTAGTGCCTGTAGATATACATCCTGGTTGTATGGTAAATGGATTAGAATGGGTAGTACCTGTAGATATACATCCTGGTTGTATGGTAAATGGATTAGAATGGGTAGTGTCTGTAGATATACATCCTGGTTGTATGGTAAATGGATTAGAATAGGTAGTGTCTGTAGATATACATCCTGGTTGTATGATAAATGGATTAGAATGGGTATTGCCTGTAGATATACATCCTGGTTGTATGGTAAATGGATTAGAATGGGTAGTGTCTGTAGATATACATCCTGGTTGTATGGTAAATGGATTAGAATGGGTCGTGTCTGTAGATATACATCCTGGTTGTATGGTAAATGGATTAGAATGGGTCGTGTCTGTAGAATTTAATAGAAGGATTCATATCCATGGGTGCAGACCATATGTATAAATCTAACCCCATAACCAAAAACGTTGAACAAGACATAAATGTTCCCACTCTAAGCGGTCAAAGGCTTCCTCTGCATCTAATGATAACACAGCACACGGGGTATCCAGACGGAAGCCTCGGCAACCACATGGAACAGGCGGAGCACACGGGGTATCCAGACGGGAAGCCTCGGCAACCACATGGAACAGGCGGAGCACACGGGGTATCCAGCCGGGAAGCCTTGGCAACCACATGGAACAGGCGGAGCACACGGGGTATCCAGCCGGGAAGCCTCGGCAACCACATGGAACAGGCGGCTGCCTGCTATCGCCTGACGACCCTTAATAAACCCTGTTTGGTCCGGGTGTATGAGCTCGTTAATGACTTTCTCTCGGCGCGTGGCTGGAACTTGGGCATACATCTTCATTTCTGTTCCGATTTCAACTGATTGGCTGAAAATTGGCACAGTTTGTGAGTTCTGTACCTGTCTTAGGGAAAGTAGCTGTGGTGATGCCTCTGTGGAATTGTCCTTTTTCAAGAGCAATATTAAATGATTCAAGAATAAGTGGTCCTAGCTCATCCCAAAAGACTTCAGAAGGTATTCCATCAATACCCGGCGCTTAATCCATCTTCATATTTAAAAGAGCGGCTTTCAGTTCAGATCAAGTGACAGATTCCTCTAATAAAACTGTTTCTTCTTGACGGAGTTCGGGGAACGTAAGGTTCTCCAGAAACAGTAGACAGTAGAGTTTGGGGAACGTAAGGTTCTCCAGAAACAGTAGACAGTAGAGTTTGGGGAACGTAAGGTTCTCCAGAAACAGTAGACAGTAGAGTTTGGGGAACGTAAGGTTCTCCAGAAACAGTAGACGGAGTAGCTGAGTTCGGGGAACGTAAGGTTCTCCAGAAACAGTAGACGGAGTAGCTGAGTTTGGGGAACGTAAGGTTCTCCAGAAACAGTAGACAGTAGAGTTTGGGGAACGTAAGGTTCTCCAGAAACAGTAGACGGAGTAGCTGAGTTCGGGGAACGTAAGGTTCTCCAGAAACAGTAGACGGAGTAGCTGAGTTTGGGGAACGTAAGGTTCTCCAGAAACAGTAGACGGAGTAGCTGAGTTTGGGGAACGTAAGGTTCTCCAGAAACAGTAGACGTTTAACTTCAGCTTGTAGTAGAGTGAGGCCGGGTGCTGCAGACTGTTCTAGTGCCCTCGTATCATATATATCAACTAATTATCAAGTCTAGGTCCAAGAGGTTTCTAAACAGCTAATCAAATGGCTACCCAGACTATTTGCATTGCCCCACCTCCTCTTCTACACTGCTGCTACTCTCTGTTATTATCTATGCATAGTCACTTTAATAACTCTACCTACATGTACATACTACCTCAATTACCTCGACACCGGTGCCCCCGCACATTGACTCTGTACTGGTACCGCCTGTATATAACGCTGTTGTTATTTACTGCTGCTCTTTAATTATTGTTTACTTTTATTTATTTATTTATTTGTATTTTTCTTAACTGCATTGTTGGTTAAGGGCTTGTAAGTGAGCATTTCATTGGAGGTGAATACCTGTTGTATTCGGCGCATGTGACAAATTATTGATTTGATATATGTTGAAGAGGGTGGGGCTTAAGCTGCATCCTGTTTCACCCCACGGCCCTGTGGGAAGAAATGTGTGTCTTTGCCAATTTTAACCGCACACTTGTTTGTGTACATGGGTTTTTATAATGTATGTTTTTCCCCCAACACCACTTTCCATCTATTTGTATAGCAAACCCTGATGCCAAATTGAGTCAAAGGCTTTTTTTAAATCAACAAAGAGTGAGAAGACTTTGCCCTTGTTTTGGTTTGTTTGTCAATTAGAGTGTGCAGGGTGAATACGTGGTCTGTCGTACGATAATTTTATAAAAAGCCAATTTGACATTTGCTCAGGACATTGTTTTCACTGAGGAAATGTAGGAGTCTGCTGTTAATGATAATGCAGAGGATTTTCCCAAGGTTGCTGTTGACGCATATCCCACGGTAGTTATTGGGGTCAAATTGGGGTGATCAGTCCTTGGTTCCAAGTATTGGGGAAGATGCCAGAGCTGAGGATGATGTTAGACAAAAAATTCCAATTGTCTAAATTTAAACTCTGTATATTTTATCATTTAATTGAGGATACCATCATCACCACAGGCCTTTTTGGGTTGGAGGGTTTGTATTTTGTCCTGTAGTTCATTCAAGGTAATTGTAGAATCCAGTGGGTTCTGGTCGTCTTTAATAGTTGATTCTAAGATTTGTATTTGATTATGTATATGTTTTTGCTCTTTATTCTTTGTTATAGAGCCAGAAAGATTGGAGAAGTGGTTTACCCATACATCTCCATTTTGGATAGATAATTCTTCATGTTGTTGTTTGTTTTGTGTTTTCCAATTTTCCCAGAAGTGGTTAGAGTCTATGGATTCTTCAATTACATTGAGCTGATTTCTGAAGTGCTGTTCCTTCTTTTTCCGTAGTGTGTTTCTGTATTGTTTTAGTGATTCGCCATAGTGAAGGCGTAGGCTCAGGTTTTCTGGGTCTCTATATTTTGGTTGGACAGGTTTCCTCATTTCTTTCTTAGGTTTTTGTATTCTTCATCAAACCGTTTGTCATTGTTCATTTACTTCAGTTTTCTGTTTGACATTTTTTGATTTGATAGAGGTCAAATGTACTGTTTAGGTTTTCAACTGTCAAGTTTACACCTTTACACTATTACAGTGAAACGTTTTGTCCAGGAAGTTGTCTTAAAGGGATTGAATTTGTTGTTGCCTAATTGTTTTTTGGTAGATTTCCACACTGCATTCCTTCCACCTATAGCATTTCTTAATGTTATTCAGTTCCTTTGGCTTTGATGCCTCATGATTGAGTATTGCTCTGTTCTAGTAGACTATGATTTTGCTGTGATCTGATCGGGGTGTCAGTGGGTTTGACTGTGAACGCTCTGAGAGACTCAATCTCTCTCTCTCTCACATGAATGAGTCTGTAGCCCATGTGACTCCCAGCCCGTCTGCCCTGGCAAGGGGAGGAGAGCACAGAGTTGAACCCCCGTCTGCCCTGGCAAGGGGAGGAGAGCACAGAGTTTAACCCCCGTCTGCCCTGGCAAGGGGAGGAGAGCACAGAGTTGAACCCCCGTCTGCCCTGGCAAGGGGAGGAGAGCACAGAGTTGAACCCCCGTCTGCCCTGGCAAGGGGAGGAGAGCACAGAGTTGAACCCCCGTCTGCCCTGGCAAGGGGAGGAGAGCACAGAGTTGAACCCCCGTCTGCCCTGGCAAGGGGAGGAGAGCACAGAGTTGAACCCCTGTCTGCCCTGGCAAGGGGAGGAGAGCACAGAGTTGAACCCCCGTCTGCCCGGGCAAGGGGAGGAGAGCACAGAGTTTAACCCCTGTCTGCCCTGGCAAGGGGAGGAGAGCACAGAGTTGAACCCCCGTCTGCCCTGGCAAGGGGAGGAGAGCACAGAGTTTAACCCCCGTCTGCCCTGGCAAGGGGAGGAGAGCACAGAGTTTAACCCCCGTCTGCCCTGGCAAGGGGAGGAGAGCACAGAGTTGAACCCCTGTCTGCCCTGGCAAGGGGAGGAGAGCACAGAGTTGAACCCCCGTCTGCCCGGGCAAGGGGAGGAGAGCACAGAGTTTAACCCCTGTCTGCCCTGGCAAGGGGAGGAGAGCACAGAGTTGAACCCCCGTCTGCCCTGGCAAGGGGAGGAGAGCACAGAGTTTAACCCCCGTCTGCCCTGGCAAGGGGAGGAGAGCACAGAGTTGAACCCCCGTCTGCCCGGGCAAGGGGAGGAGAGCACAGAGTTGAACCCCCGTCTGCCCTGGCAAGGGGAGGAGAGCACAGAGTTTAACCCCCGTCTGCCCGGGCAAGGGGAGGAGAGCACAGAGTTGAACCCCCGTCTGCCCTGGCAAGGGGAGGAGAGCACAGAGTTTAACCCTAATGGAGGCTTGTTCTTGCACTCCGTGTTCCTTGTTGGCCATCTTCCTGCTGGTTCAGAACAGGGCTTTCCTCATTTTAACATGTTGATGCTTTCGTGTTCGAGTCCAGGCAGAACATGGGGAAAGGAAAGTGGCAGTAATTTCATGCATCTTATTGTTAGTAGTAGAGAATACAGAATAGTTCTATGTTATGTGTGATCTTAGTGTTTTGCTGGCAAGGTTGCACTGCTTTCATTTAAAAAAATATATGCATTTTCAAGTAGTTGTGCAAATGACATTGATGATATAATCATTGGTTATGTTTAATGACGAAACCTCCGTAGGCGTTGATCACTTTGTAATGCTTTGTTGACAAAGCTGAGACGGCACGAATGAGGCTTAACGAGCTGATCAAAATATATCAACAAAGCTTCTTAAATGGTTGCTTTCTGGTATATACTAGACTATTTGAGTCCCGGGTTGCTTTCTGATATACTAGACTATTTGAGTCCTGGGTTGCTTTCTGATATATACTAGACTATTTGAGTCCCAGGTTGCTTTCTGATATATACTAGACTATTTGAGTCCCGGGTTGCTTTCTGATATACTAGACTATTTGAGTTCTGGGTTGCTTTCTGATATATACTAGACTATTTGAGTCCCGGGTTGCTTTCTGATATATACTAGACTATTTGAGTCCCGGGTTGCTTTCTGATATATATACTAGACTATTTGAGTCCCGGGTTGCTTTCTGATATATACTAGACTATTTGAGTCCTGGGTTGCTTTCTGATATATACTAGACTATTTGAGTCTTGGGTTGCTTTCTGATATATATACTAGACTATTTGAGTCCCCGGTTGCTTTCTGATATATATACTAGACTATTTGAGTCCCCGGTTGCTTTCTGATATATACTAGACTATTTGAGTCCCCGGTTGCTTTCTGATCTACTAGACTATTTGAGTCCCTGGTTGCTTTCTGATATATACTAGACTATTTGAGTCCCGGTTGCTTTCTGATATATACTAGACTATTTGAGTCCCGGTTGCTTTCTGATATATACTAGACTATTTGAGTCCCTGGTTGCTTTCTGATATATACTAGACTATTTGAGTCCCGGTTGCTTTCTGATATATACTAGACTATTTGAGTCCCGGTTGCTTTCTGATATATACTAGACTATTTGAGTCCCTGGTTGCTTTCTGATATATACTAGACTATTTGAGTCCCGGTTGCTTTCTGATATATACTAGACTATTTGAGTCCTGGGTTGCTTTCTGATCTACTAGACTATTTGAGTCCCGGGTTGCTTTCTGATCTACTAGACTGTTTGAGTCCCGGTTGCTTTCTGATATATACTAGACTATTTGAGTCCCCGGTTGCTTTCTGATCTACTAGACTATTTGAGTCCCCGGTTGCTTTCTGATATATACTAGACTATTTGAGTCCCGGTTGCTTTCTGATATATACTAGACTATTTGAGTCCCGGTTGCTTTCTGATATATACTAGACTATTTGAGTCCTGGGTTGCTTTCTGATCTACTAGACTATTTGAGTCCCGGGTTGCTTTCTGATCTACTAGACTATTTGAGTCCCGGTTGCTTTCTGATATATACTAGACTATTTGAGTCCCCGGTTGCTTTCTGATCTACTAGACTATTTGAGTCCCCGGTTGCTTTCTGATATATACTAGACTATTTGAGTCCTGGTTGCTTTCTGATATATACTAGACTATTTGAGTCCCCGGTTGCTTTCTGATCTACTAGACTATTTGAGTCCTGGTAGCTTTCTGATATATACTAGACTATTTGAGTCCTGGTAGCTTTCTGATATATACTATACTATTTGAGTCCCGGGTTGCTTTCTGATATATACTAGACTATTTGAGTCCCGGGTTGCTTTCTGATATATACTAGACTATTTGAGTCCCGGGTTGCTTTCTGATATATACTAGACTATTTGAGTCCCGGTTGCTTTCTGATATATACTAGACTATTTGAGTCCCCGGTTGCTTTCTGATATATACTAGACTATTTGAGTCCCCGGTTGCTTTCTGATATATACTAGACTATTTGAGTCCCGGTTGCTTTCTGATATATACTAGACTATTTGAGTCCCCGGTTGCTTTCTGATATATACTAGACTATTTGAGTCCCGGGTTGCTTTCTGATATATACTAGACTATTTGAGTCCCCGGTTGCTTTCTGATCTACTAGACTATTTGTGTTCCCGTTGTGCAGCAGACCTTGTTCCATTCTAGTGAGGTGGGAGAGACCGCAGTGAGTCTGAAAATACCTCTGAATATGCTCAGAGCAGAGCCCAGCTGGACATTATTTA
>NC_092088.1:107787071-107792071 GCF_045679555.1 Salvelinus alpinus
AAGCAAGTGAAATTAGATAATAAACAAAAGTGAAATAAACAATCAAAGATGAAGAGTAAACAGTACACTCACTAAAGTTTCAAAGCGACAGACATTTCAAAACAACAGACATTATGGCTTTGAACAGTAGAGTTGGGCGACGTCTGGGACCGGGGTGGGGCGTACACTGTAGAGGATCTGTCAGGCACAAACCAGCAGATTAAGGTGGGATCATTTAGAATACAATGTGGACATCTTACCAATATTGTGTTTTCTTGTGTTTTAAATACAATATAAACCAAACATATGGTGTTATGTGGTACAGAACTTTACAATGGTGATTTGGATTCAAACGTGTGTGAGACCGTTTCAACAGAGGTGGAGTGTGAAGGTTCACTGTTGGAAATCATCACATCATCATTTTGAGGCTGATTCCCTGACCTGTCAATGTTTTTAATTTGCTGTTTTTGATATTGTTATACTCTTGTGAATTCAATGGTTTTTACTAGATTACTTGTAGTTTTTCATGTTGTCTCTCTGTAATTTTTGGTCAGTCTCAGGACAGCTAAGCAAACACACGCTCAACCGCGGCCCAGCGCAGAGCTCACATCCTACCTACTGATGTCATCGGAGGAGAGGACGACCTGCTGGTGGAGAGGGAATGAGGGTCGCTTCCCGCCTCTCGGCCAGCGTGGCCCCTCAAACAGGCTGCCTCTACAAACAGGCTGCCTCTACTAGCAGGCTGCCTCTACTAGCAGGCTGCCTCTACTAGCAGGCTGCCTCTACAAACAGGCTGCCTCTACTAGCAGGCTGCCTCTACAAACAGGCTGCCTCTACTAGCAGGCTGCCTCTACAAACAGGCTGCCTCTACTAGCAGGCTGCCTCTACTAGCAGGCTGCCTCTACTAGCAGGCTGCCTCTACTAACAGGCTGCCTCTACAAACAGGCTGCCTCTACTAGCAGGCTGCCTCTATTAGCAGGCTGCCTCTACTAGCAGGCTGCCTCTACTAGCAGGCTGCCTCTACTAGCAGGCTGCCTCTACTAGCAGGCTGCCTCTACTAGCAGGCTGCCTCTACTAGCAGGCTGCCTCTACTAGCAGGCTGCCTCTACTAGCAGGCTGCCTCTACTAGCAGGCTGCCTCTACTAGCAGGCTGCCTCTACTAGCAGGCTGCCTCTACTAGCAGGCTGACTCTACTAGCAGGCTGACTCTACTAGCAGGCTGCCTCTACTAGCAGGCTGCCTCTACTAGCAGGCTGCCTCTACTAGCAGGCTGCCTCTACTAGCAGGCTGCCTCTACTAGCAGGCTGCCTCTACTAGCAGGCTGCCTCTACTAGCAGGCTGCCTCTACTAGCAGGCTGCCTCTACTAGCAGGCTGCCTCTACACCTTCAGACAGGACTCAGATGTATTCACTAGGCCTATAGCAGTCAATGTTTCCGCGGTCTATGAAAGCCAGAACAGGTGACTAGTGTTCCTGGCCAGAAGCCTTTAGGCAGGTTAATATACTCTATCATGAAAATAGTCAATGGTTCATCATTGCACTTTTAATTTTCCAAGCCTGTATTCACAGATGGGTCTTATTCTAAGTAAATGCAGCCTAGGCTAAATTATCCTGTTGTGCCTTAAACTTATTTGGTTAATTTCATACTCATTTTGTTTACTTTATTTATTTATTCATTTGTCACCTATCCAAATGTTGGTCATGTTCTGTTATAATCTCCACCCGGCACAGCCAGAAGAGGACTGGCCACCCCTCA
The DNA here is from genome assembly GCF_045679555.1 of Salvelinus alpinus. Classification (NCBI taxonomy): domain Eukaryota; kingdom Metazoa; phylum Chordata; class Actinopteri; order Salmoniformes; family Salmonidae; genus Salvelinus; species Salvelinus alpinus. The sequence goes on from NC_092088.1 coordinate 107,788,805, forward strand.
TAGCCTGGTTCCTCTCTAGGTTTCTTCCTAGGTTTTGGCCTTTCTAGGGAGTTTTTCCTAGCCACCGTGCTTCTACACCTGCATTGCTTCCTGTTTGGGGTTTTAGGCTGGGTTTCTGTACAGCACTTTGAGACATCAGCTGATGCTTTATAAATACATTTGATTCAGGCACCTGCAGAACAGTGTGGCTGGTGTGTTGTAACCCTCCTCTGTCTGTCTCTCTCTCTCTCTGTCTCTCTGTCTCTCTCTCTCTCTGTCTCTCTGTCTCTCTGTCTCTCGCCCTCTCTCTGTCTCTCTCTCTCTTTCTCGCTCTCTCTCTCTCGCCCTCTCTCTGTCTCTCTCTCTCTTTCTCGCTCTCTCTCTCTCGCCCTCTCTCTCTCTCTCGCCCCCTCTCTCTCTCGCCCCCCCCTCTCTCTCTCTCGTCTGAACTGAACAGCCGTCTTTGGGTTCATATCTGTTCTTTGACAGTATAATTAGTGATTCTGACACTTTCAGAGCCGTTTTCAGTATTTTTCTGCAGACAGATATGAACAAAGAGCTCAGTAGGTACGCAGTAGAGGGGACATTTTGGTCTGTGCTGTTCTGTGTTTTGCTGCTCACTGCACAATGTGCTGTTCTGAAATGGAATGGTGCTGGAAATGGGGCCAGCAAACACTATTATACTGCAGCTCTCTCTCTGTTCTCTCTCCGTTCTCCCTCTCTTTCTCCGTTCTCCCTCTCTCTCTCTCCGTTCTCTCTCTCTCCGTTCTCCCCCTCTCTCTCTCTCTCCGTTCTCCCTCTCTCTCTCTCTCTCCGTTCTCCCTCTCTCTCTCTCTCTCCGTTCTCCCTCTCTCTCTCTCTCTCTCTCTCTCCGTTCTCCCTCTCTCTCTCTCTCTCTCTCCGTTCTCCCTCTCTCTCTCCGTTCTCTCTCTCTCTCTCCGTTCTCTCTCTCTCCGTTCTCCCCCTCTCTCTCCGTTCTCTCTCTCTCCGTTCTCCCCCTCTCTCTCCGTTCTCCCTCTCTCTCTCTCCGTTTCTCCCTCTCTCTCTCCGTTCTCCCTCTCTCTCTCCGTTCTCCCTCTCTCTCTCCGTTCTCCCCCTCTCTCTCCGTTCTCCCCCTCTCTCTCCGTTCTCCCCCTCTCTCTCCGTTCTCCCCCTCTCTCTCCGTTCTCCCCCTCTCTCTCTCTCCGTTCTCCCTCTCTCTCCGTTCTCCCTCTCTCTCTCTCTCTCTCTCTCTCTCTCTCCGTTCTCTCTCTCTCCGTTCTCCCTCTCTCTCTCTCCCTCTCTCTCTCTCCGTTCTCCCTCTCTCTCTCTCCGTTCTCCCTCTCTCTCCGTTCTCCCCCTCTCTCTCCGTTCTCCCCCTCTCTCTCCGTTCTCCCCCTCTCTCTCCGTTCTCCCTCTCTCTCTCTCCGTTCTCCCTCTCTCTCTCTCCGTTCTCCCTCTCTCTCTCTCCGTTCTCCCTCTCTCTCCGTTCTCCCTCTCTCTCTCTCCGTTCTCCCTCTCTCTCCGTTCTCCCTCTCTCTCTCTCCGTTCTCTCTCCGTTCTCTCTCTCTCTCTCTCCGTTCCCTCTCTCTCTCTCTCCGTTCTCCCTCTCTCTCTCTCTCCGTTCTCCCTCTCTCTCCGTTCCCTCTCTCTCTCGTTCTCCCTCTCTCTCTCCGTTCTCCCTCTCTCTCTCCGTTCTCCCTCTCCCTCTCTCTCCGTTCTCCTTCTCCCTCTCTCTCTCTCCGTTCTCCCTCTCTCTCTCTCTCTCTCTCCGTTCTCCCTCTCTCTCCGTTCCCTCTCTCTCTCGTTCTCCCTCTCTCTCTCGTTCTCCCTCTCTCTCTCCGTTCTCCCTCTCTCCGTTCTCCCTCTCTCTCCGTTCTCCCCCTCTCTCTCCGTTCTCCCTCTCTCTCCGTTCTCCCTCTCTCTCCGTTCTCCCCCTCTCTCTCCGTTCTCCCTCTCTCTCTCTCCGTTCTCCCTCTCTCTCTCTCCGTTCTCCCTCTCTCTCTCTCCGTTCTCCCTCTCTCTCTCTCCGTTCTCCCTCTCTCTCTCCTTTCTCCCTCTCTCTCTCTCCGTTCTCCCTCTCTCTCTCTCTCTCCGTTCTCCCTCTCTCTCTCTCTCTCCGTTCTCCCTCTCTCTCCGTTCCCTCTCTCTCTCCCTCTCTCTCTCTCTCCGTTCTCCCTCTCTCTCTCTCTCCGTTCTCCCTCTCTCTCTCTCTCCGTTCTCCCTCTCTCTCTCTCCGTTCTCCCTCTCTCTCTCTCCGTTCTCCCTCTCTCTCTCTCCGTTCTCCCTCTCTCTCTCTCCGTTCTCCCTCTCTCTCTCTCTCCGTTCTCCCTCTCTCTCTCTCTCCGTTCTCCCTCTCTCTCTCTCTCCGTTCTCCCTCTCTCTCTCCGTTCTCTCCCTCTCTCTCCGTTCTCCCTCTCTCTCTCTCTCCGTTCTCCCTCTCTCTCCGTTCTCCCTCTCTCTCTCTCTCCGTTCTCCCTCTCTCTCTCTCCGTTCTCCCTCTCTCTCTCTCCGTTCTCCCTCTCTCTCTCTCCGTTCTCCCTCTCTCTCTCCGTTCTCCCTCTCTCTCTCTCCGTTCTCCCTCTCTCTCTCTCCGTTCTCCCTCTCTCTCTCTCTCTCCGTTCTCCCTCTCTCTCCGTTCCCTCTCTCTCTCGTTCTCCCTCTCTCTCTCTCCGTTCTCCCTCTCTCTCTCTCCGTTCTCCCTCTCTCTCTCTCTCTCCGTTCTCCCTCTCTCTCTCCGTTCTCCCTCTCTCTCTCTCTCCGTTCTCCCTCTCTCTCCGTTCTCCCTCTCTCTCTCTCCGTTCTCCCTCTCTCTCCGTTCTCCCTCTCTCTCTCTCCGTTCTCCCTCTCTCTCTCTCTCTCTCTCCGTTCTCCCTCTCTCTCCGTTCCCTCTCTCTCTCGTTCTCCCTCTCTCTCCGTTCTCCCTCTCTCTCTCTCCGTTCTCCCTCTCTCTCCGTTCTCCCTCTCTCTCCGTTCTCCCTCTCTCTCTCTCCGTTCTCCCTCTCTCTCTCTCTCTCTCTCCGTTCTCCCTCTCTCTCTCCGTTCTCCCTCTCTCTCTCTCTCTCTCCGTTCTCCCTCTCTCTCCGTTCCCTCTCTCTCTCGTTCTCCCTCTCTCTCCGTTCTCCCTCTCTCTCCGTTCTCCCTCTCTCTCTCACTCTCTCCGTTCTCCCTCTCTCTCTCTCCGTTCTCCCTCTCTCTCTCTCTCTCCGTTCTCCCTCTCTCTCTCCGTTCTCCCTCTCTCTCTCTCTCCGTTCTCCCTCTCTCTCTCTCCGTTCTCCCTCTCTCTCTCTCCGTTCTCCCTCTCTCTCT
>NC_092088.1:107797071-107912071 GCF_045679555.1 Salvelinus alpinus
CGGGGCCGTCTGTGTGTTAGCAGTTTGTGTCACAGAGGCTGTCCCAATGACAGATGGAACAAGTCATTTAATCTGATGGAGCGTGACCGATGGAGACCAGGGTGTTACATCCAGGAGACAGGAGGAGGACCCTGATAAACTCACTGTGAACAAGACCAGGGTGTTACATCCAGGAGACAGGAGGAGGACCCTGATAAACTCACTGTGAACAAGACCAGGGTGTTACACCCAGGAGACAGGAGGAGGACCCTGATAAACTCACTGTGAACAAGACCAGGGTGTTACACCCAGGAGACAGGAGGAGGACCCTGATAAACTCACTGTGAACAAGACCAGGGTGTTACACCCAGGAGACAGGAGGACCCTGATAAACTCACTGTGAACAAGACCAGGGTGTTACATCCAGGAGACAGGAGGAGGACCCTGATAAACTCACTGTGAACAAGACCAGGGTGTTACACCCAGGAGACAGGAGGAGGACCCTGATAAACAGGGTGGACTTAGTGCACTCAACCACCAGGACAGGACCCGGGAGACGGGGACCCGGGAGACGGGGACCCGGGAGACGGGGACCCGGGAGACGGGGACCCGGGAGACGGGGACCCGGGAGACGGGGACCCGGTATTACCATACAGATACTATAGACTGGTTGAGTTGACGTCTCCAGATATACAGTATTACCCTACAGATACTATAGACTGGCTGAGTTGACGTCTCCAGATAAACAGTATTACCCTACAGATACTACAGTGGGGAGAACAAGTATTTGATACACCGCCGATTTTGCAGGTTTTCCTACTTACAAAGCATGTAGAGGTCTGTCATTTTTATCATAGGTACACTTCAACTGTGAGAGACAGAATCTAAAACAAAAATCCAGAAAATCACATTGTATGATTTTTAAGTAATTAATTTGCATTTTATTGCATGACATAAGTATTTGATACATCAGAAAAGCAGAACTTAATATTTGGTACAGAAACCTTTGTTTGCAATTACAGAGATCATACGTTTCCTGTAGTTCTTGACCAGGTTTGCACACACTGCAGCAGGGATTTTGGCCCACTCCTCCCTACAGATCTTCTCCAGATCCTTCAGGTTTCGGGGCTGTCGCTGGGCAATACGGACTTTCAGCTCCCTCCAAAGATTTTCTATTGGGTTCAGGTCTGGAGACTGGCTAGGCCACTCCAGGACCTTGAGATGCTTCTTACGGAGCCACTCCTTAGTTGCCATGGCTGTGTGCTTCGTGTCGTTGTCATGCTGGAAGACCCAGCCACGACCCATCTTCAATGCTCTTACTGAGGGAAGGAGGTTGTTGGCCAAGATCTCGCGATACATGGCCCCATCCATCCTCCCCTCAATACGGTGCAGTCGTCCTGTCCCCTTTGCAGAAAAGTATCCCCAAAGAATGATGTTTCCACCTCCATGCTTCACGGTTGGGATGGTGTTCTTGGGGTTGTACTCATACTTCTTCTTCCTCCAAACACGGCGAGTGGAGTTAGACCAAAAAGCTCTATTTTTGTCTCATCAGACCACATGACCTTCTCCCATTCCTCCTCTGGATCATCCAGATGGTCATTGGCAAACTTCAGACAGGCCTGGACATGCACTGGCTTAAGCAGGGGGACCTTGCGTGCGCTGCAGGATTTTAATCCATGACGGCGTAGTGTGTTACTAATGGTTTTCTTTGAGACTGTGGTCCCAGCTCTCTTCAGGTCATTGACCAGGTCCTGCCGTGTAGTTCTGGGCTGATCCCTCACCTTCCTCATGATCATTGATGCCCCACGAGGTGAAATCTTGCATGGAGCCCCAGACCGAGGGTGATTGACCGTCATCTTGAACTTCTTCCATTTTCTAATAATTGCGCCAACAGTTGTTTCCTTCTCACCAAGCTGCTTGCCTATTGTCCTGTAGCCCATCCCAGCCTTGTGCAGGTCTACAATTTTATCCCTGATGTCCTTACACAGCTCTCTGGTCTTGGCCATTGTGGAGAGGTTGGAATCTGTTTGATTGTGTGTGGACAGGTGTCTTTTATACAGGTAACGAGTTCAAACAGGTGCAGTTAATACAGGTAATGAGTGGAGAACAGGAGGGCTTCTTAAAGAAAAACTAACAGGTCTGTGAGAGCCGGAATTCTTACTGGTTGGTAGGTGATCAAATACTTATGTCATGCAATAAAATGCAAATTAATTATTTAAAAATCATACAATGTGATTTTCTGGATTTTTGTTTTAGATTCCGTCTCTCACAGTTGAAGTGTACCTATGATAAAAATTACAGACCTCTACATGCTTTGTAAGTAGGAAAACCTGCAAAATCGGCAGTGTATCAAATACTTGTTCTCCCCACTGTATAGACCGGCTGAGTTTACGTCTCCAGATATACAGTATTACCCTACAGATACTATAGACTGGCTGAGTTTACGTCTCCAGATATACAGTATTACTCTACAGATACTATAGACTGGCTGAGTTTACGTCTCCAGATATACAGTATTACCCTACAGATACTATAGACTGGCTGAGTTGACGTCTCCAGATAAACAGTATTACCCTACAGATACTATAGACTGGCTGAGTTGACGTCTCCAGATATACAGTATTACCCTACAGATACTATAGACTGGCTGAGTTTACGTCTCCAGATATACAGTATTACTCTACAGATACTATAGACTGGCTGAGTTTACGTCTCCAGATATACAGTATTACCCTACAGATACTATAGACTGGCTGAGTTTACGTCAGTATTACCCTACAGATACTATAGACCGGCTGAGTTTACGTCTCCAGATATACAGTATTACCCTACAGATACTATAGACTGGCTGAGTTTACGTCTCCAGATATACAGTATTACCCTACAGATACTATAGACCGGCTGAGTTTACGTCTCCAGATATACAGTATTACCCTACAGATACTATAGACTGGCTGAGTTTACGTCTCCAGATATACAGTATTACCCTGCAGATACTATAGACCGGCTGAGTTGACGTCTCCAGATATACAGTATTACCCTACAGATACTATAGACTGGCTGAGTTTACGTCTCCAGATATACAGTATTACCCTACAGATACTATAGACCGGCTGAGTTGACGTCTCCAGATATACAGTATTACCCTACAGATACTATAGACTGGCTGAGTTTACGTCTCCAGATATACAATATTACCCTACAGATACTATAGACTGGCTGAGTTTACGTCTCCAGATATACAGTATTACCCTACAGATACTATAGACTGGCTGAGTTTACGTCTCCAGATATACAGTATTACCCTACAGATACTATAGACCGGCTGAGTTTACGTCTCCAGATATACGGTATTACCCTACAGATACTATAGACCGGCTGAGTTTACGTCTCCAGATATACAGTATTACCCTACAGATACTATAGACCGGCTGAGTTTACGTCTCCAGATATACAGTATTACCCTACAGATACTATAGACTGGCTGAGTTGACGTCTCCAGATATACAGTATTACCCTACAGATACTATAGACTGGCTGAGTTTACGTCTCCAGATATACAGTATTACCCTACAGATACTATAGACTGGCTGAGTTTACGTCTCCAGATATACAGTATTACCCTACAGATACTATAGACTGGCTGAGTTTACGTCTCCAGATATACAGTATTACCCTACAGATACTATAGACTGGCTGAGTTTACGTCTCCAGATATACAGTATTACCCTACAGATACTATAGACTGGCTGAGTTTACGTCTCCAGATATACAGTATTACCCTACAGATACTATAGACCGGCTGAGTTTACGTCTCCAGATATACGGTATTACCCTACAGATACTATAGACCGGCTGAGTTGACGTCTCCAGATATACAGTATTACCCTACAGATACTATAGACTGGCTGAGTTTACGTCTCCAGATATACAGTATTACCCTACAGATACTATAGACTGGCTGAGTTTACGTCTCCAGATATACAGTATTACCCTACAGATACTATAGACTGGCTGAGTTTACGTCTCCAGATATACAGTATTACCCTACAGATACTATAGACCGGCTGAGTTTACGTCTCCAGATATACGGTATTACCCTACAGATACTATAGACCGGCTGAGTTTACGTCTCCAGATATACAGTATTACCCTACAGATACTATAGACCGGCTGAGTTTACGTCTCCAGATATACAGTATTACCCTACAGATACTATAGACTGGCTGAGTTGACGTCTCCAGATAAACAGTATTACCCTACAGATACTATAGACTGGCTGAGTTTACGTCTCCAGATATACAGTATTACCCTACAGATACTATAGACCGGCTGAGTTTACGTCTCCAGATATACAGTATTACCCTACAGATACTATAGACTGGCTGAGTTTACGTCTCCAGATATACAGTATTACCCTACAGATACTATAGACTGGCTGAGTTTACGTCTCCAGATATACAGTATTACCCTACAGATACTATAGACTGGCTGAGTTTACGTCTCCAGATATACAGTATTACCCTACAGATACTATAGACCGGCTGAGTTTACGTCTCCAGATATACGGTATTACCCTACAGATACTATAGACCGGCTGAGTTTACGTCTCCAGATATACAGTATTACCCTACAGATACTATAGACTGGCTGAGTTGACGTCTCCAGATAAACAGTATTACCCTACAGATACTATAGACTGGCTGAGTTTACGTCTCCAGATAAACAGTATTACCCTACAGATACTATAGACTGGCTGAGTTTACGTCTGGTGATGCGCTAGCCTTCAGTAGAAACGAGACCCACCGCTGGGTGAGATGGTAGACCCATCTACTGTGTGTGTACTGCGCTGTACACTACACTAGTAATTACGGTGTATAAATATCCATTATGAAATGAATGTTAATTGTCCTCCCTAACAACCTGAAACACAGCGCTCTGGGTTTAATGAAAGAGCAGCGGTGTTTACATTTGATCGTGTGTAACAGCTATGTGATTGTTACTGCAGGGACTTCTCTCTCGTCCCTCTTTGTCCTCTCTCTAATCCGGCTGTGAAAGTCTTATTGGATCGTAGTAGTGTGTTGGAGCACGACATCATGTGTGCCAAGTCTCTCCCTCAAATTCTAATTGCTTTATTGTCATGAAATACTATTTGTAGATATTACCAAAGCAGTATTTATTTAAACTCTTATTTTACCAGTTGACTGAGAACACATTCTCATTTACAGCAACGACCTGGGGAATAGTTACACAAAACATGTTACAAACATTAATGGGCACAGACAACAGCACAAAGGGCAAGAAGGTAGAGACAACAATACATCACACAAAGCAGCCACAACTGTCAGTAAGAGTGTCCATGATTGAGTCTTTGAATGAAGAGATGGAGATAAAACTGTCCAGTTTGAGTGTTTGTTGCAGCTCGTTCCAGTCGCTACCTGCAGAGAACTGAAAGAGGAGCGACCCAGGGATGTGTGCTTTGGGGACCTTTAACAGAATGTGACTGGCAGAACGGGTGTTGTATGGGGAGGATGAGGGCTGCAGTAGATATCTCAGATAGGGGAGGGTGAGGCCTTAGAGGGTTTTATAAATAAGCATCAACCAGTGGGTCTTGCGACGGGTATACAGAGATGACCAGTTTACAGAGGAGTATAGAGTGCAGTGATGTGTGTAGTCAGGGTGTTATTATTCATGTCTGTTGATGTGTGTAGTCGGGGTGTTATTATTCATGTCTGTTGATGTGTGTAGTCGGGGTGTTATTATTCATGTCTGTTGATGTGTGTAGTCGGGGTGTTATTATTCATGTCTGTTGATGTGTCTAGTCGGGGTGTTATTATTCATGTCTGTTGATGTGTGTAGTCGGGGTGTTATTATTCATGTCTGTTGATGTGTGTAGTCGGGGTGTTATTATTCATGTCTGTTGATGTGTCTAGTCGGGGTGTTATTATTCATGTCTGTTGATGTGTGTAGTCGGGGTGTTATTATTCATGTCTGTTGATGTGTCTAGTCGGGGTGTTATTATTCATGTCTGTTGATGTGTGTAGTCGGGGTGTTATTATTCATGTCTGTTGATGTGTGTAGTCGGGGTGTTATTATTCATGTCTGTTGATGTGTCTAGTCGGGGTGTTATTATTCATGTCTGTTGATGTGTGTAGTCGGGGTGTTATTATTCATGTCTGTTGATGTGTCTAGTCGGGGTGTTATTATTCATGTCTGTTGATGTGTGTAGTCGGGGTGTTATTATTCATGTCTGTTGATGTGTCTAGTCGGGGTGTTATTATTCATGTCTGTTGATGTGTCTAGTCGGGGTGTTATTATTCATGTCTGTCAGGGCCCCAGGTGTGTCAGGGCCCCAGGTGTGTCAGGGCCCCAGGTGTGTCAGGGCCCCAGGTGTGTCAGGGCCCCAGGTGTGTCAGGGCCCCAGGTGTGTCAGGGCCCCAGGTGTGTCAGGGCCCCAGGTGTGTCAGGGCCCCAGGTCTGTCAGAATCTGTGCAGAAGAGCTAGGTGCTGCTGTAGGCCCTCCTTGGTTGGGGACAGAAGCACCAGATCATCAGCAAACAGTAGACATTTGACTTCAGATTCTAGTAGGGTGAGGCCGGGTGCTGCAGACTGTTCTAGTAGGGTGAGGTCGGGTGCTGCAGACTGTTCTAGTAGGGTGAGGCCGGGTGCTGCAGACTGTTCTAGTAGGGTGAGGTCGGGTGCTGCAGACTGTTCTAGTAGGGTGAGGTCGGGTGCTGCAGACTGTTCTAGTAGGGTGAGGCCGGGTGCTGCAGACTGTTCTAGTAGGGTGAGGCCGGGTGCTGCAGACTGTTCTAGTAGGGTGAGGCCGGGTGCTGCAGACTGTTCTAGTAGGGTGAGGCCGGGTGCTGCAGACTGTTCTAGTAGGGTGAGGCCGGGTGCTGCAGACTGTTCTAGTAGGGTGAGGTCGGGTGCTGCAGACTGTTCTAGTAGGGTGAGGTCGGGTGCTGCAGACTGTTCTAGTAGGGTGAGGCCGGGTGCTGCAGACTGTTCTAGTAGGGTGAGGCCGGGTGCTGCAGACTGTTCTAGTAGGGTGAGGCCGGGTGCTGCAGACTGTTCTAGTAGGGTGAGGCCGGGTGCTGCAGACTGTTCTAGTAGGGTGAGGCCGGGTGCTGCAGACTGTTCTAGTAGGGTGAGGCCGGGTGCTGCAGACTGTTCTAGTAGGGTGAGGCCGGGTGCTGCAGACTGTTCTAGTAGGGTGAGGCCGGGTGCTGCAGACTGTTCTAGTAGGGTGAGGCCGGGTGCTGCAGACTGTTCTAGTGCCCTCACCAATATATATATATATATATTGAAGAGGGTGGGGCTTAAGTTGCATCCCTGTCTCACCCCACGGCCCTGTGGGAAGACATTTTTGTTGATTTTATTTTTTTTGAGGGGGGGGGCAATTTTAACAGCATGTTTTTCCCCCAACACCACTTTCCATCTATTTGTACAGCAAACCCTCATGTCAAATTGAGTCAAAGGCTTTTTTTAAATCAACAAAGAGTGAGGAGACTTTGCCTTTGTTTTGGTTGGTTTGTTTGTCAATTAGTGTGTGCAGGGTGAATACGTGGTCTGTCGTACGATAATTGTATAAAAAGCCAATTTGACATTTGCTCAGTACATTGTTTTCACTGAGGAAATGTAGGAGTCTGCTGTTAATGATAATGCAGAGGATTTTCCCAAGGTTGCTGTTGACACATCCCACGGTAGTTATTGGGGTCAAATTTGTCTCCACTTTTGTGGATTGGGGTGATCAGTCCTTGGTTCCAAATATTGGGGAAGATGCCAGAGCTGAGGATGATGTTAAAGAGTTTTAGTATAGCCAATTGGAATTTGTTGTCTGCATATTTTATTTTTTAATAGAGGATACCATCAACACCACAGGCCTTTTTGGGTTGGAGGGTTTGTATTTTGTCCTGTAGTTCATTCAAGGTAATTGGAGAATCCAGCGGGTTCTGGTAGTCTTTAATAGTTGATTCTAAGATTTGTATTTGATCATGTATATGTTTTACTCTCAGTGCTCGCTCCTCCCTCTCGCTTACCCTCTCACCCAGGGGCTCTGCAGTGGTTCACTGGCCAGCACACCCCCCTCGCAACGCTCAATGACAACCGCAAACACACACACACACTCCAGGTGGGGAGGAGTGGCTGCAGCAAAACTCTGGTCTGTGTTTGGTAGAAGAGAGGGGTGGGTTGTGTAACATCCTTATGATGACACTGACCCAGTTCTAGCAGGAAAGGGAGAGAGGAGGAGAGTGATTTCTCTGCTGTTTGTTCTCTCTCTCGGATGATGACAGATTGAATAATAATCCTCCACTGTACAGGAACAGAGAGAGAGACGGAAAGCCCCAGAGAGTGGGAGAGCTCAATATTTTTTATTTCACTGTTGTTTATTATCTATTTCACTTGCTTTGGCAATGTAAACATATGTTTCCCACACCAATAAAGCCCTTAAATTGAAAGCCCGAGGGAGGGAAAGGGAGGGAGAGAAAGGGGAGCAAGCCGAACGAGTCAGTCTGTCTCTCTCCTCACTCTGCATCAGTTCCCCTTTTTGTCAGGCACTTAAAATATCTGCTGTGTGGCCGAGCAGGAGGACCGTCTCTCTCCACAGCCTGACCTCAAGAACAAACTTTTCCTCTTCTCTGTCTCGTCTGTTCTCTAAAGCTAGTTCATGGGCTAGATCCTCCTGTGTTCTCTACAGCTAGTTCATGGGCTGGATCCTCCTGTGTTCTCTACAGCTAGTTTATGGACTGGATCCTCCTGTGTTCTCTACAGCTAGTTCATGGGACTGGATCCTCCTGTGTTCTCTACAGCTAGTTCATGGGCTAGATCCTCCTGTGTTCTCTACAGCTAGTTCATGGGCTAGATCCTCCTGTGTTCTCTACAGCTAGTTCATGGGCTAGATCCTCCTGTGTTCTCTACAGCTAGTTCATGGGCTAGATCCTCCTGTGTTCTCTACAGCTAGTTCATGGGCTAGATCCTCCTGTGTTCTCTAAAGCTAGTTTATGGACTGGATCCTCCTGTGTTCTCTAGAGCTAGTTCATGGGCTAGATCCTCCTGTGTTCTCTACAGCTAGTTTATGGACTGGATCCTCCTGTGTTCTCTAGAGCTAGTTCATGGGCTAGATCCTCCTGTGTTCTCTACAGCTTGTTTATGGACTGGATCCTCCTGTGTTCACTACAGCTAGTTTATGGACTGGATCCTCCTGTGTTCACTAAAGCTAGTTCATGGACTGGATCCTCCTGTGTTCTCTACAGCTAGTTTATGGACTGGATCCTCCTTTGTTGTGTAAAGCTGCAGCAGTGTGTTGTGTAAAGCTGCTGCAGTGTGTTGTGTAAAGCTGCAGCAGTGTGTTGTGTAAAGCTGCAGCAGTGTGTTGTGTAAAGCTGCAGCAGTGTGTTCTGTAAAGCTGCAGCAGTGTGTTGTGTAAAGCTGCAGCAGTGTGTTCTGTAAAGCTGCAGCAGTGTGTTGTGTAAAGCTGCAGCAGTGTGTTCTGTAAAGCTGCAGCAGTTCGTTGTGTAAAGCTGCGGCAGTGTGTTCTGTAAAGCAGCAGCAGTGTGTTGTGTAAAGCTGCAGCAGTGTGTTGTGTAAAGCTGCTGCGGCAGTGTGTTCTGTAAAGCTGCAGCAGTGTGTTCTGTAAAGCTGCAGCAGTTCGTTGTGTAAAGCTGCGGCAGTGTGTTCTGTAAAGCAGCAGCAGTGTGTTGTGTAAAGCTGCTGCAGTGTGTTGTGTAAAGCTGCAGCAGTGTGTTGTGTAAAGCTGCAGCAGTGTGTTGTGTAAAGCTGCAGCAGTGTGTTGTGTAAAGCTGCAGCAGTGTGTTCTGTAAAGCTGCAGCAGTGTGTTGTGTAAAGCTGCTGCGGCAGCGTGTTGTGTAAAGCTGCTGCGGCAGCGTGTTGTGTAAAGCTGCTGCGGCAGCGTGTTGTGTAAAGCTGCTGCGGCAGCGTGTTGTGTAAAGCTGCTGCGGCAGTGTGTTGTGTAAATCTGCTGCGGCAGTGTGTTGTGTAAATCTGCTGCGGCAGCGTGTTGTGTAAATCTGCTGCGGCAGCGTGTTGTGTAAATCTGCTGCGGCAGCGTGTTGTGTAAAGCTGCTGCGGCAGCGTGTTGTGTAAAGCTGCTGCGGCAGCGTGTTGTGTAAAGCTGCTGCGGCAGCGTGTTGTGTAAAGCTGCTGCTGCGGCAGCGTGTTGTGTAAAGCTGCTGCTGCGGCAGCGTGTTGTGTAAAGCTGCTGCTGCTGCAGCGTGTTGTGTAAAGCTGCTGCTGCTGCAGCGTGTTGTGTAAAGCTGCTGCTGCTGCAGCGTGTTGTGTAAAGCTGCTGCTGCTGCAGCGTGTTGTGTAAAGCTGCTGCGGCAGCGTGTTGTGTAAAGCTGCTGCGGCAGCGTGTTGTGTAAAGCTGCTGCGGCAGCGTGTTGTGTAAAGCTGCTGCGGCAGCGTGTTGTGTAAAGCTGCTGCGGCAGCGTGTTGTGTAAAGCTGCTGCGGCAGCGTGTTGTGTAAAGCTGCTGCGGCAGCGTGTTGTGTAAAGCTGCTGCGGCAGCGTGTTGTGTAAAGCTGCTGCGGCAGCGTGTTGTGTAAAGCTGCTGCGGCAGCGTGTTGTGTAAAGCTGCTGCGGCAGCGTGTTGTGTAAAGCTGCGGCGGCAGCGTGTTGTGTAAAGCTGCGGCGGCAGCGTGTTCTGTGGACTGGACATGTTCACATCTGTTTTGGTGTCGTGTTCAGCTCAGAGAGAATCCCCCAGGGGAGAGGTACAGCTGTATTTCCATACATGTAACTGTTGTCTTTGTGTTCTGGTGTGTCGTGTTTAGTGAGATGTTCTGTAACTGTTGTCTTTGTGTTCTGGTGTGTCGTGTTTAGTGAGATGTTCTGTAACTGTTGTCTTTGTGTTCTGGTGTGCCGTGTTTAGTGAGATGTTCTGTAACTGTTGTCTTTGTGTTCTGGTGTGTCGTGTTTAGTGAAATAACCTCTACCCTTTAAGAGTTCTGTAACTGTTGTCTTTGTGTTCTGGTGTGTCGTGTTTAGTGAAATAACCTCTACCCTTTAAGAGTTCTGTAACTGTTGTCTTTGTGTTCTGGTGTGTCGTGTTTAGTGAGATGTTCTGTAACTGTTGTCTTTGTGTTCTGGTGTGTCGTGTTTAGTGAGATGTTCTGTACCTGTTGTCTTTGTGTTCTGGTGTGTCGTGTTTAGTGAGATGTCCTGTACCTTTTAAGAGTTGTGACGCGAGCCATGGCAAACGCTTTGGTCCTTTAAAGACCTTCTGTATGGAAGATGTTGTGTGCTATAGCTTGTTTCCAACATCAGGACTGAAGTTTACTCTGCTTTGTGTTTTGTTTCCTTGGCCCGACACTAACGAGTATCACGGTACTGGTGTCCTGCCCCTACTAGCTTGGCTGTTGTGATTGTGCCGTTTGCCTCCCGTTGTGAACGGTTCAGTGTGTTGTTTTGGGAAGGCGTGGCTCTAAGAGACTAAGTGGAGTCTGTCTGGAGGTCGTCGATTAGCTTCCTATCCACCACGCGGTCGTTATAACGTGTCTCAGTATGGACTGATCTCCTCCTGTCTAACGTACTTCCTGTAGTACGGACCAGTATCCACCACGCGGTCGTTATAACGTGTCTCAGTATGGACTGATCTCCTCCTGTCTAACGTACTTCCTGTAGTACGGACCAGTATCCACCACGCGGTCGTTATAACGTGTCTCAGTATGGACTGATCTCCTCCTGTCTAACGTACTTCCTGTAGTACGGACCAGTATCCACCACGCGGTCGTTATAACGTGTCTCAGTATGGACTGATCTCCTCCTGTCTAACGTACTTCCTGTAGTACGGACCAGTATCCACCACGCGGTCGTTATAACGTGTCTCAGTATGGACTGATCTCCTCCTGTCTAACGTACTTCCTGTAGTACGGACCAGTATCCACCACGCGGTCGTTATAACGTGTCTCAGTATGGACTGATCTCCTCCTGTCTAACGTACTTCCTGTAGTACGGACCAGTATCCACCACGCGGTCGTTATAACGTGTCTCAGTATGGACTGATCTCCTGTCTAACGTACTTCCTGTAGTACGGACCAGTATCCACCACGCGGTCGTTATAACGTGTCTCAGTATGGACTGATCTCCTCCTGTCTAACGTACTTCCTGTAGTACGGACCAGTAACTCATTTCAGTTCCAAACAGCAACCCACATCAACACCGTAGCTAAATACTCTGAATACTCTACCTGGCCTGAATACTGTACAATATCAACACTGACTAAATACTCTACCTGGTCTGTATACTGTACAATATCAACATGACTAAATACTCTGAATACTCTACCTGGTCTGTATACTGTACAATATCAACACTGATTAAATACTCTGAATACTCTACCTGGTCTGTATACTGTACAATATCAACACTGACTAAATACTCTGAATACTGTACAATCAACATATCAACACTGACTAAATACTCTGAATACTCTACCTGGTCTGTATACTGTACAATATCAACACTGACTAAATACTCAATACTGTACAATATCAACACTGACTAAATACTTTGAATACTCTTACGATCGACAGCCAGATCAACTCCATGTGAAGGAGATGTGTCGCCCTGCGTGAGGTAAATGGTGGTCATGCAGACTTTACAGGGAGAAGTCTGGGTACATTTCATTAAATGTCCAGACATTTTTATCTCCATATCAAATCACCTTCCGTGGACTGTTTTCAATTAAAACAAGAAGAAACAACAAAGGCTTTTTAGCAAAGAGTCATTTCTCAATTACTGTCTGGGAGGGGTCTGAGTGGGGAGGGGAACACTGGAAAAACTAGCTGTTATTGGCAGAGGTTTTAAACTCTTTTTCTTATTGGTCTATTAACAAATTGACCCCCTGGTGATGTCACCAAAATGTTGGTCCATGGGGAAACGATGGCATCACACAGTCGCTGCTGATTGGACGGCGCTACATTCATGCTGCTAACAGCATCTCATCCCATTCTGCTCTATAGGGTTGAGGACTGGGGGCGGACCAACTCTAGTAAACTGAACACACTGTCACGTTGCAGTCACTCCTCACTGTCACGTTGCAGTCACTCCTCACTGTCACGTTGCAGTCACTCCTCACTGTCACGTTGCAGTCACTCCTCACTGTCACGTTGCAGTCACTCCTCACTGTCACGTTGCAGTCACTCCTCACTGTCACGTTGCAGTCACTCCTCACTGTCACGTTGCAGTCACTCCTCACTGTCACGTTGCAGTCACTCCTCACTGTCACGTTGCAGGCACTCCTCACTGTCACGTTGCAGGCACTCCTCACTGTCACGTTGCAGGCACTCCTCACTGTCACGTTGCAGTCACTCCTCACTGTCACGTTGCAGTCACTCCTCACTGTCACGTTGCAGTCACTCCTCACTGTCACGTTGCAGGCACTCCTCACTGTCACGTTGCAGTCACTCCTCACTGTCACGTTGCAGTCACTCCTCACTGTCACGTTGCAGTCACTCCTCACTGTCACGTTGCAGTCACTCCTCACTGTCACGTTGCAGTCACTCCTCACTGTCACGTTGCAGTCACTCCTCACTGTCACGTTGCAGTCACTCCTCACTGTCACGTTGCAGTCACTCCTCACTGTCACGTTGCAGTCACTCCTCACTGTCACGTTGCAGTCACTCCTCACTGTCACGTTGCAGTCACTCCTCACTGTCACGTTGCAGTCACTCCTCACTGTCACGTTGCAGGCACTCCTCACTGTCACGTTGCAGGCACTCCTCACTGTCACGTTGCAGTCACTCCTCACTGTCACGTTGCAGTCACTCCTCACTGTCACGTTGCAGGCACTCCTCACTGTCACGTTGCAGTCACTCCTCACTGTCACGTTGCAGGCACTCCTCACTGTCACGTTGCAGTCACTCCTCACTGTCACGTTGCAGTCACTCCTCACTGTCACGTTGCAGTCACTCCTCACTGTCACGTTGCAGTCACTCCTCACTGTCACGTTGCAGGCACTCCTCACTGTCACGTTGCAGTCACTCCTCACTGTCACGTTGCAGTCACTCCTCACTGTCACGTTGCAGTCACTCCTCACTGTCACGTTGCAGGCACTCCTCACTGTCACGTTGCAGGCACTCCTCACTGTCACGTTGCAGGCACTCCTCACTGTCACGTTGCAGTCACTCCTCACTGTCACGTTGCAGTCACTCCTCACTGTCACGTTGCAGTCACTCCTCACTGTCACGTTGCAGTCACTCCTCACTGTCACGTTGCAGGCACTCCTCACTGTCACGTTGCAGGCACTCCTCACTGTCACGTTGCAGGCACTCCTCACTGTCACGTTGCAGGCACTCCTCACTGTCACGTTGCAGTCACTCCTCACTGTCACGTTGCAGGCACTCCTCACTGTCACGTTGCAGGCACTCCTCACTGTCACGTTGCAGGCACTCCTCACTGTCACGTTGCAGGCACTCCTCACTGTCACGTTGCAGTCACTCCTCACTGTCACGTTGCAGTCATTCCTCACTGTCACGTTGCAGTCACTCCTCACTGTCATGTCCAGTGTGTGGGTTTCCTGCCCACTGGAGCAGGTTCTTGTTGTTTTTCCACTCCTCACTGTAATGTCCAGTGTGTGGGTTTCCTGCCCACTGGAGCAGGTTCTTGTTGTTTTTCCACTCCTCACTGTAATGTCCAGTGTGTGGGTTTCCTGCCCACTGGAGCAGGTTCTTGTTGTTTTTCCACTCCTCACTGTAATGTCCAGTGTGTGGGTTTCCTGCCCACTGGAGCAGGTTCTTGTTGTTTTTCCACTCCTCACTGTAATGTCCAGTGTGGGGGTTTCCTGCCCACTGGAGCAGGTTCTTGTTGTTTTTCCACTCCTCACTGTCATGTCCAGTGTGGGGGTTTCCTGCCCACTGGAGCAGGTTCTTGTTGATTTTAGCTGATAGGAACCCGGTGTTCTGAACATCACTGTTGTACTGCGTCGTTATTTGTCTTTGTGGGCCCGCCTGTTAGCTTGCGCCGTTCTCCTTCGACGTCTCTCATCAACAAGCACAGGACTGCCGCTGACTGGATGGTTTTTGTTTGTCACACCATTCTTGGAAAACCCTAGAATGGTTTTTCTGAGATTTTGTAAATGTATTTTTATTTAACCTTTTATTTAACTAGGCAAGTCAGTTAAGAACAAATTCTTATTTACAATGACAGCCTATCCCTGACCAAACCTGGAAGACGCTGGGCCAATTCTGCGCCGCCCTATGGGACTCCCAATCACGGCCGGATGTGATGCCACCTGGATTGGAACCAGGGACTGCAGTGACGCCTCTTGCACTGAGATGCAGTGCGTTATAGCGGAACCAGGGACTGCAGTGATGCCTCTTGCAGTGAGATGCAGTGCGTTATAGCGGAACCAGGGACTGCAGTGACGCCTCTTGCAGTGAGATGCAGTGCGTTATAGCGGAACCAGGGACTGCAGTGATGCCTCTTGCAGTGAGATGCAGTGCGTTATAGCGGAACCAGGGACTGCAGTGACGCCTCTTGCAGTGAGATGCAGTGCGTTATAACGGAACCAGGGACTGCAGTGATGCCTCTTGCAGTGAGATGCAGTGCGTTATAGCGGAACCAGGGACTGTAGTGACGCCTCTTGCAGTGAGATGCAGTGCGTTATAACGGAACCAAGGACTGCAGTGATGCCTCTTGCAGTGCGTTATAGCGGAACCAGGGACTGTAGTGACACCTCTTGCAGTGAGATGCAGTGCGTTATAGCGGAACCAGGGACTGCAGTGAAGCCTCTTGCAGTGAGATGCAGTGCGTTATAGCGGAACCAGGGACTGCAGTGACGCCTCTTGCAGTGAGATGCAGTGCGTTATAGCGGAACCAGGGACTGCAGTGACGCCTCTTGCAGTGAGATGCAGTGCATTATAGCGGAACCAGGGACTGCAGTGCCGCCTCTTGCAGTGAAATGCAGTGCGTTATAGCGGAACCAGGGACTGCAGTGACGCCACTGAGATGCAGTGCGTTATACCGCTGCGCCTCTCGGGAGCCCTTGATCCGTTCCACCCACCATCGTACCATGCTCAAAGTGGCTTCAGGTTACTTGTTGTGTCTTCTAACGTTCAATCTGACAGGAACTGGATGTCTGCCTGCTTTATATAACAAGCCACACGGTCCCGTGTGGCTCAGTTGGTAGAGCATGGCGCTTGCAACGCCAGGGTTGTGGGTTCATTCCCCACGGGGGGACCAGGATGAATATGTATGAACTTTCCAATTTGTAAGTCGCTCTGGATAAGAGCGTCTGCTAAATGACTTAAATGTAAATGTAAAAAGCCACGGCCAAGTGACTCACGGTCTGTAGGAGCCATCCATTTTGGAGAACCGGCTGGTGTACCTAACAAACTGGCCGGTGAGTGTTGACAGCCAGACAATGTTCATATATCATGAAAATGGAACTTGGCAAAAAAAACTAAAAGAATGGGAGGAAAACACAGCCTTCTCCTGTCTTGCCTGCCAAGGAGTTCTGGTGAGCTCTGGGTTTTCTCAGAGCAGGAATGTGATGCTACGTGTAGCTAGCTAGCTGGGAACAGGTCACGTTGGGCTCTCATAGAGCAGGAATGTGGCGCTACGTGTAGCTAGCTAGCTGGGAACAGGTCACGTTGGGCTCTCATAGAGCAGGAATGTGGCGCTACGTGTAGCTAGCTAGCTGGGAACAGGTCACGTTGGGCTCTCATAGAGCAGGAATGTGGCGCTACGTGTAGCTAGCTAGCTGGGAACAGGTCACGTTGGGCTCTCATAGAGCAGGAATGTGATGCTACGTGTAGCTAGCTAGCTGAGTACAGGTCACGTTGGGCTCTCATAGAGCAGGAATGTGATGCTAGCTGAGTACAGGTCACGTTGGGCTCTCATAGAGCAGGAATGTGTAGCTACGTGTAGCTAGCTAGCTGAGTACAGGTCACGTTGGGCTCTCATAGAGCAGGAATGTGTAGCTACGTGTAGCTAGCTAGCTGAGTACAGGTCACGTTGGGCTCTCATAGAGCAGGAATGTGGAGCTACGTGTAGCTAGCTAGCTGGGAACAGGTGAAATTGGGCTCTCATAGAGCAGGAATGTGGAGCTACGTGTAGCTAGCTAGCTGGGAACAGGTGAAATTGGGCTCACACATAGTAACACAACAGTGTATTGTAGCTAGGCTACTCAATGTCAGGATGATGATTACAGGTTAGCTGTTCAACGCCGACCACAGAAGCAGAACAGGAAGGGAATGCAGTGATGCTCCAGACCTTTGTGTAGTTTCAGCCGGTAGTTAGTGATGCTCCAGAGCTTTGTGTAGTTTCAGCCGGTAGTTAGTGATGCTCCAGACCTTTGTGTAGTTTCAGCCGGTAGTTAGTGATGCTCCAGAGCTTTGTGTAGTTTCAGCCGGTAGTTAGTGATGCTCCAGACCTTTGTGTAGTTTCAGCCGGTAGTTAGTGATGCTCCAGACCTTTGTGTAGTTTCAGCCAGTAGTTAGTGATGCTCCAGAGCTTTGTGTAGTTTCAGCCAGTAGTTAGTGATGCTCCAGAGCTTTGTGTAGTTTCAGCCAGTAGTTAGTGATGCTCCAGACCTTTGTGTAGTTTCAGCCAGTAGTTAGTGATGCTCCAGACCTTTGTGTAGTTTCAGCCGGTAGTTAGTGATGCTCCAGACCTTTGTGTAGTTTCAGCCGGTAGTTAGTGATGCTCCAGAGCTTTGTGTAGTTTCAGCCAGTAGTTAGTGATGCTCCAGACCTTTGTGTAGTTTCAGCCGGTAGTTAGTGATGCTCCAGAGCTTTGTGTAGTTTCAGCCGGTAGTTAGTGATGCTCCGGACCTTTGTGTAGTTTCAGCCGGTAGTTAGTGATGCTCCAGAGCTTTGTGTAGTTTCAGCCGGTAGTTAGTGATGCTCCAGACCTTTGTGTAGTTTCAGCCGGTAGTTAGTGATGCTCCAGACCTTTGTGTAGTTTCAGCCGGTAGTTAGTGATGCTCCAGAGCTTTGTGTAGTTTCAGCCAGTAGTTAGTGATGCTCCAGAGCTTTGTGTAGTTTCAGCCAGTAGTTAGTGATGCTCCAGACCTTTGTGTAGTTTCAGCCAGTAGTTAGTGATGCTCCAGACCTTTGTGTAGTTTCAGCCAGTAGTTAGTGATGCTCCAGACCTTTGTGTAGTTTCAGCCGGTAGTTAGTGATGCTCCAGACCTTTGTGTAGTTTCAGCCGGTAGTTAGTGATGCTCCAGAGCTTTGTGTAGTTTCAGCCGGTAGTTA
Organism: Salvelinus alpinus; assembly: GCF_045679555.1. Lineage (NCBI taxonomy): Eukaryota > Metazoa > Chordata > Actinopteri > Salmoniformes > Salmonidae > Salvelinus > Salvelinus alpinus. Next base: position 107,815,274 of record NC_092088.1, read on the forward strand.
GTGATGCTCCAGACCTTTGTGTAGTTTCAGCCGGTAGTTAGTGATGCTCCAGAGCTTTGTGTAGTTTCAGCCGGTAGTTAGTGATGCTCCAGAGCTTTGTGTAGTTTCAGCCGGTAGTTAGTGATGCTCCAGAGCTTTGTGTAGTTTCAGCCGGTAGTTAGTGATGCTCCAGAGCTTTGTGTAGTTTCAGCCGGTAGTTAGTGATGCTCCAGAGCTTTGTGGAGTTTCAGCCAGTAGTTAGTGATGCCCCAGAGCTTTGTGGAGTTTCAGCCAGTAGTTAGTGATGCCCCAGAGCTTTGTGGAGTTTCAGCCAGTAGTTAGTGATGCTCCAGACCTTTGTGTAGTTTCAGCCGGTAGTTAGTGATGCTCCAGAGCTTTGTGTAGTTTCAGCCGGTAGTTAGTGATGCTCCAGACCTTTGTGTAGTTTCAGCCAGTAGTTAGTGATGCTCCAGACCTTTGTGTAGTTTCAGCCAGTAGTTAGTGATGCTCCAGACCTTTGTGTAGTTTCAGCCGGTAGTTAGTGATGCTCCAGACCTTTGTGTAGTTTCAGCCAGTAGTTAGTGAACCGGTCCCTGAAGAGTTTACACAGTTGTGTACCAAACAAAATATGTTATGTCCTGCAAAAAATGATATATATTAAAAGATTGCAATTCATATGAATTGTTACGAATTCCAATTCATACAATATGTTATGAATTTGTAAGTGCTTAAGATTCCGGACTGCATCTTTTAATATTCTGAAATGTATTTAGGTCCTAAATGAGCCTCTAGCCAGTCAGGTATTGGATATAACTTAGTTATGCTGTCTCTGTCTCTGTGGTGAAGAAGTCAACAGCTTAGCTATTCTATTCATAGAGGACTGGAATATAGAGCTGCTCCCTGACAGCTTGGTTATTCATGTAGAGGACTGGAATATAGAGCTGCTCCCTGACAGCTTGGTTAGTCATGTAGAGGACTGGAATATAGAGCTGCTCCTTGACAGCTTGGTTAGTCATGTAGAGGACTGGAATATAGAGCTGCTCCCTGACAGCTTGGTTATTCATGTAGAGGACTGGAATATAGAGCTGCTCCCTGACAGCTTGGCTATTCATGTAGAGGACTGGAATATAGAGCTGCTCCCTGACAGCTTGGTTATTCATGTAGAGGACTGGAATATAGAGCTGCTCCCTGACAGCTTGGCTAGTCATGTAGAGGACTGGAATATAGAGCTGCTCCCTGACAGCTTGGCTAGTCATGTAGAGGACTGGAATATAGAGCTGCACACTGACAGCTTGGTTATTCATGTAGAGGCTGGAATATAGAGCTGCTCCCTGACAGCTTGGCTATTCATGTAGAGGACTGGAATATAGAGCTGCTCCCTGACAGCTTGGTTATTCATGTAGAGGACTGGAATATAGAGCTGCTCCCTGACAGCTTGGTTATTCATGTAGAGGCTGGAATATAGAGCTGCTCCCTGACAGCTTGGCTGGTCATGTAGAGGACTGGAATATAGAGCTGCTCCCTGACAGCTTGGCTAGTCATGTAGAGGACTGGAATATAGAGCTGCTCCCTGACAGCTTGGCTAGTCATGTAGAGGACTGGAATATAGAGCTGCTCCCTGACAGCTTGGTTATTCATGTAGAGGACTGGAATATAGAGCTGCTCCCTGACAGCTTGGTTATTCATGTAGAGGACTGGAATATAGAGCTGCTCCCTGACAGCTTGGTTATTCATGTAGAGGACTGGAATATAGAGCTGCTACCTGACAGCTTGGCTAGTCATGTAGAGGACTGGAATATAGAGCTGCTCCCTGACAGCTTGGCTATTCATGTAGAGGACTGGAATATAGAGCTGCTCCCTGACAGCTATTCTATTCATGTAGAGGACTGGAATATAGAGCTGCTCCCTGACAGCTTGGCTATTCATGTAGAGGACTGGAATATAGAGCTGCTCACTGACAGCTTGGCTAGTCATGTAGAGGACTGGAATATAGAGCTGCTCCCTGACAGCTTGGCTAGTCATGTAGAGGACTGGAATATAGAGCTGCTCCCTGACAGCTTGGCTGGTCATGTAGAGGACTGTCTGTGTGCTGTAGGGAGAGACATGTCTGTGTTCTACTGTGACCTTCATCAGATAACAGCGTTTTATTCCCCCCCGGCTGTCGGAACCTTTCACAGGATGATGAAGCCTCGACACACACACACACACACACACACACACACACTACTTAGCTCTGCATGAGCTGCAGCCCACTCCTTTGCATTCCAGTGCACTCAGCCTTATCAAATATTTACTGTTGAGTTATGACTGCGGCCCGCTCTGCAAGGGAACGGACGGGGAAGGCCGATGTTTAGGGATGAGGCCCGCTCTGCAAGGGAACGGACGGGGAAGGCCGATGTTTAGGGATGAGGCCCGCTCTGCAAGGGAACGGACAGGGAAGGCCGATGTTTAGGGTTGCTGCCTGCTCTGCAAGGGAACGGACAGGGAAGGCCGATGTTTAGGGATGAGGCCCGCTCTGCAAGGGAACGGACAGGGAAGGCCGATGTTTAGGGTTGCTGCCTGCTCTGCGAGGGAACGGACGGGGAAGGCCGATGTTTAGGGATGAGGCCCGCTCTGCAAGGGAACGGACGGGGAAGGCCGATGTTTAGGGTTGCTGCCTGCTCTGCAAGGGAACGGACGGGGAAGGCCGATGTTTAGGGATGAGGCCCGCTCTGCAAGGGAACGGACGGGGAAGGCCGATGTTTAGGGATGAGGCCCGCTCTGCAAGGGAACGGACGGGGAAGGCCGATGTTTAGGGATGAGGCCCGCTCTGCAAGGGAACGGACGGGGAAGGCCGATGTTTAGGGATGAGGCCCGCTCTGCAAGGGAACGGACGGGGAAGGCCGATGTTTAGGGATGAGGCCCGCTCTGCAAGGGAACGGACAGGGAAGGGGATGGCCGATGTTTAGGGAATGCTTTGTCTGCCGAGTTGAAGGCTGAATGGACATGCTCTCTCAGAGAACCCGGTGGTCTTTTCTCCCTGACAGATGAAAGGAGACTGGTGTTTCTCTGTGTGTATCTGTGTGTATTCTGAAGCCATTATTACGTAATTCCTCTGTCAACACACAGCACTGTGACAGGGAGGGATTCCTCTGTCAACACACAGCCCTGTGACAGGGAGGGATTCCTCTGTCAATAAACAGCACTGTGACAGGGAGGGATTCCTCTGTCAACCCACAGCACTGTGACAGGGAGGGATTCCTCTGTCAACACACAGCACTGTGACAGGGAGGGATTCCTCTGTCAACACACAGCACTGTGACAGGGAGGGATTCCTCTGTCAACACACAGCACTGTGACAGGGAGGGATTCCTCTGTCAACACACAGCACTGTGACAGGGAGGGATTCCTCTGTCAACACACAGCACTGTGACAGGGAGGGATTCCTCTGTCAACACACAGCACTGTGACAGGGAGGGATTCCTCTGTCAACAAACAGCACTGTGACAGGGAGGGATTCCTCTGTCAACACACAGCACTGTGACAGGGAGGGATTCCTCTGTCAACACACAGCACTGTGACAGGGAGGAATCCTCTGTCAACACACAGCACTGTGACAGGGAGGGATTCCTCTGTCAACACACAGCAGTGTGACAGGGAGGGATTCCTCTGTCAACACACAGCACTGTGACAGGGAGGGATTCCTCTGTCAACAAACAGCACTGTGACAGGGAGGGATTCCTCTGTCAACACACAGCACTGTGACAGGGAGGGATTCCTCTGTCAACACACAGCACTGTGACAGGGAGGGATTCCTCTGTCAACACACAGCACTGTGACAGGGATGGATTCCTCTGTCAACACACAGCCCTGTGACAGGGAGGGATTCCTCTGTCAACCCACAGCACTGTGACAGGGAGGGATTCCTCTGTCAACACACAGCACTGTGACAGGGAGGGATTCTTCTGTCAACACACAGCACCGTGACAGGGAGGGATTCCTCTGTCAACACACAGCCCTGTGACAGGGAGGGATTCCTCTGTCAACCCACAGCACTGTGACAGGGAGGGATTCCTCTGTCAACACACAGCCCTGTGACAGGGAGGGATTCCTCTGTCAACACACAGCCCTGTGACAGGGAGGGATTCCTCTGTCAACACACATTACTGTGACAGGGAGGGATTCCTCTGTCAACACACATCGCTGTGACAGGGAGGGATTCTTCTGTCAACACACAGCGCTGTGACACGGAGGGATTCCTCTGTCAACACACAGCGCTGTGACAGGGAGGGATTCCTCTGTCAACACACAGCGCTGTGACAGGGAGGGATTCCTCTGTCAACACACAGCCCTGTGACAGGGAGGGATTCCTCTATCAACACACAGCACTGTGACAGGGAGGGATTCCTCTGTCAACACACAGCACTGTGACAGGGAGGGATTCCTCTGTCAACACACAGCGCTGTGACAGGGAGGGATTCCTCTGTCAACATACAGCCCTGTGACAGGGAGGGATTCTCTGGTGGATAGTGGCAGATGTGACCAAATTGTTTGTGTTCAAATTGTATTTGTCACATGCTTCGTAAAACAACAGGTGTGGACTAATAGTGAATCAATCAATCAATCAATGTATTTATAAAGCCCTTCTAACATCAGCTGATGTCACAAAGTGCTGTACAGAAACCCAGCCTAAAACCCCCAACAGCAAGCAATGCAGGTGTAGAAGCACGGTGGCTAGGAAAAACTCCCTAGAAAAGCCAAAACCTAGGAAGAAACCTAGAGAGGAACCAGGCTATGAGGGGTGGCCTAAAGGGTCAATGCTTATAGTCCAGGTAACTATTTGGTTACTACTACCGCAGGGTCCTGTTGGTTCCGGTACCGCAGGGTCCTGTTGGTTCCGCAGGGTCCTGTTGGTTTCGGCACCGCAGGGTCCTGTTGGTTCCGGTACCGCAGGGTCCTGTTGGTCCCGGTACCGCAGGGTCCTGTTGGTTTCGGCACCGCAGGGTCCTGTTGGTTCCGGTACCGTAGGGTCCTGTTGGTTCCGGTACCGTAGGGTCCTGTTGGTTCCGGCACCGCAGGGTCCTGTTGGTTCCGGTACCGCAGGGTCCTGTTGGTTCCGCAGGGTCCTGTTGGTTCCGGTACCGCAGGGTCCTGTTGGTTCCGCAGGGTCCTGTTGGTTCCGGTACCGTAGGGTCCTGTTGGTTCCGGTACCGCAGGGTCCTGTTGGTTCCGCAGGGTCCTGTTGGTTCCGGTACCTCAGGGTCCTGTTGGTTCCGTAGGGTCCTGTTGGTTCCGGTACTGCAGGGTCCTGTTGGTTCCGGTACCGCAGGGTCCTGTTGGTTCCGGTACCGTAGGGTCCTGTTGGTTCCGGTACCGCGGGGTTCTGTTGGTTTCGGCACCGCAGGGTCCTGTTGGGTCCGGCTCCGTAGGGTCCTGTTGGTTCCGGTACCGTAGGGTCCTGTTGGTTCCGGTACCGCAGGGTCCTGTTGGTTCCGGTACCGCAGGGTCCTGTTGGTTCCGGCACCGCAGGGTCCTGTTGGTTCCGGTACCGCAGGGTCCTGTTGGTTCCGGTACCGTAGGGTCCTGTTGGTTCCGGTACCGTAGGGTCCTGTTGGTTCCGGTACCGCAGGGTCCTGTTGGTTCCGCAGGGTCCTGTTGGTTCCGGTACCGCAGGGTCCTGTTGGTTCCGCAGGGTCCTGTTGGTTCCGGTACCGTAGGGTCCTGTTGGTTCCGGTACCGCAGGGTCCTGTTGGTTCCGCAGGGTCCTGTTGGTTCCGGTACCTCAGGGTCCTGTTGGTTCCGTAGGGTCCTGTTGGTTCCGGTACTGCAGGGTCCTGTTGGTTCCGGTACTGCAGGGTCCTGTTGGTTCCGGTACCGCAGGGTCCTGTTGGTTCCGGTTCTGTAGGGTCCTGTTGGTTCCGGTACTGCTTGCCATGTGTCACAGAGATTTGGGTGGCTGCAGTCTGTGGGAGGCTGCAGTCTGTGGGAGGCTGCAGTCTGTGGGAGGCTCTGCAGTCTGTGGGAGGCGCTGGAGTCTGTGGGAGACTCTGGAGTCTGTGGGAGACTCTGGAGTCTGTGGGAGACTCTGGAGTCTGTGGGAGGCTCTGGAGTCTGTGGGAGGCTCTGGAGTCTGTGGAGTCTGTGGGAGGCTCTGGAGTCTGTGGGAGGCTCTGGAGTCTGTGGGAGGCTCTGGAGTCTGTGGGAGGCTCTGGAGTCTGTGGGTGGCTGCAGTCTGTGGGTGAGGCTGCAGTCTGTGGGTGAGGCTGCAGTCTGTGGGAGAGGCTGCAGTCTGTGGGAGAGGCTGCAGTCTGTGGGAGAGGCTGCAGTCTGTGGGAGAGGCTGCAGTCTGTGGGTGAGGCTGCAGTCTGTGGGTGAGGCTGCAGTCTGTGGGTGAGGCTGCAGTCTGTGGGTGAGGCTGCAGTCTGTGGGTGAGGCTGCAGTCTGTGGGTGAGGCTGCAGTCTGTGGGTGAGGCTGCAGTCTGTGGGTGAGGCTGCAGTCTGTGGGTGAGGCTGCAGTCTGTGGGTGAGGCTGCAGTCTGTGGGTGAGGCTGCAGTCTGTGGGTGAGGCTGCAGTCTGTGGGTGAGGCTGCAGTCTGTGGGTGAGGCTGCAGTCTGTGGGTGAGGCTGCAGTCTGTGGGTGAGGCTGCAGTCTGTGGGTGAGGCTGCAGTCTGTGGGTGAGGCTGCAGTCTGTGGGTGAGGCTGCAGTCTGTGGGTGAGGCTGCAGTCTGTGGGTGAGGCTGCAGTCTGTGGGAGAGGCTGCAGTCTGTGGGAGAGGCTGCAGTCTGTGGGAGAGGCTGCAGTCTGTGGGAGAGGCTGCAGTCTGTGGGAGAGGCTGCAGTCTGTGGGAGAGGCTGCAGTCTGTGGGTGAGGCTGCAGTCTGTGGGTGAGGCTGCAGTCTGTGGGTGAGGCTGCAGTCTGTGGGGGAGGCTGCAGTCTGTGGGGGAGGCTGCAGTCTGGGGGAGGCTGCAGTCTGGGGGAGGCTGCAGTCTGGGGGAGAGGCTGCAGTCTGTGGGAGAGGCTGCAGTCTGTGGGAGAGGCTGCAGTCTGTGGGAGAGGCTGCAGTCTGTGGGTGAGGCTGCAGTCTGTGGGTGAGGCTGCAGTCTGTGGGTGAGGCTGCAGTCTGTGGGTGAGGCTGCAGTCTGTGGGTGAGGCTGCAGTCTGTGGGTGAGGCTGCAGTCTGTGGGAGAGGCTGCAGTCTGTGGGAGAGGCTGCAGTCTGTGGGAGAGGCTGCAGTCTGTGGGAGAGGCTGCAGTCTGTGGGAGAGGCTGCAGTCTGTGGGAGAGGCTGCAGTCTGTGGGAGAGGCTGCAGTCTGTGGGAGAGGCTGCAGTCTGTGGGTGAGGCTGCAGTCTGTGGGTGAGGCTGCAGTCTGTGGGTGAGGCTGCAGTCTGTGGGGGAGGCTGCAGTCTGTGGGGGAGGCTGCAGTCTGGGGGAGGCTGCAGTCTGGGGGAGGCTGCAGTCTGGGGGAGAGGCTGCAGTCTGTGGGAGAGGCTGCAGTCTGTGGGAGAGGCTGCAGTCTGTGGGAGAGGCTGCAGTCTGTGGGTGAGGCTGCAGTCTGTGGGTGAGGCTGCAGTCTGTGGGTGAGGCTGCAGTCTGTGGGTGAGGCTGCAGTCTGGGGGAGGCTGCAGTCTGGGGGAGGCTGCAGTCTGTGGGAGAGGCTGCAGTCTGTGGGAGAGGCTGCAGTCTGTGGGAGAGGCTGCAGTCTGTGGGAGGCTGCAGTCTCTGTACGTGTGCCACTGTGTGTCTTATTACAGGACGGGGAGAAACGGTCATTTGACGGTCAACGTCTAATTTCCTTTCATTTGAAACATGTTTGCTCCGGTCTGAGTCAAACAATACAGCCTTTATGAGAAAGGGATGTTTGGAAGAGAGACTGCAGATTGAAGAACCAAAGGGAACTGACACATCCTGTTTTACCAAGAGGGATCAGTGCTAGTCAGTAGTAAGTGCTTTGACAGAGTTGACATTATAGTGGCCATTTTGTTGCGTCTTGTATTCAAAAGTGACTGAAGACTGTGAGAGAGTAGTGTTATTTCTGTCTCACAGATGTGTTCTGTTTATATCAGCCAGGCCTGGGGAACCGTCTGAGGATTAACAGTGTTTATATCAGCCAGGCCTGGGGAACCGTCTGAGGTTTAACAGTGTTTATATCAGCCAGGCCTGGTGAACCATCTGAGGTTTAACAGTGTTTATATCAGCCAGGCCTGGGGAACCATCTGAGGTTTAACAGTGTTTATATCAGCCAGGCCTGGGGAACCGTCTGAGGTTTAACAGTGTTTATATCAGCCAGGCCTGGGGAACCGCCTGAGGTTTAACAGTGTTTATATCAGCCAGGCCTGGGGAACCATCTGAGGTTTAACAGTGTTTATATCAGCCAGGCCTGGGGAACCGTCTGAGGTTTAACAGTGTTTATACTGTATCTGTTGTCATTACTGCTCTATTATATTACTGTGGGAAACCAGGTTATATTACTGTGGGAAACCAGGTTATATTACTGTGGGAAACCAGGTTATATTACTGGGGAAAACCAGGTTATATTACTGTGGAAACCAGGTTATATTACTGGGAAAACCAGGTTATATTACTGTGGGAAACCAGGTTATATTACTGTGGGAAACCAGGTTATATTACTGGGGGAAACCAGGTTATATTACTGGGGGAAACCAGGTTATATTACTGGGGAAACCAGGTTATATTACTGGGGGAAACCAGGTTATATTACTGGGGGAAACCAGGTTATATTACTGGGGGAAACCAGGTTATATTACTGGGGGAAACCAGGTTATATTACTGGGGGAAACCAGGTTATATTACTGGGGGAAACCAGGTTATATTACTGGGGGAAACCAGGTTATATTACTGGGGGAAACCAGGTTATATTACTGGGGGAAACCAGGTTATATTACTGGGGGAAACCAGGTTATATTACTGGGGGAAACCAGGTTATATTACTGGGGGAAACCAGGTTATATTACTGGGGGAAACCAGGTTATATTACTGGGGGAAACCAGGTTATATTACTGGGGGAAACCAGGTTATATTACTGGGGGAAACCAGGTTATATTACTGGGGGATACCAGGTTATATTACTGGGGGAAACCAGGTTATATTACTGGGGGAAACCAGGTTATATTACTGGGGGAAACCAGGTTATATTACTGGGGGAAACCAGGTTATATTACTGGGGGAAACCAGGTTATACTGGTCTGTTTCTCTGTTATATTACTGTGGGAAACCAGGTTATATTACTGGGGGAAACCAGGTTATATTACTGTGGGAAACCAGGTTATATTACTGGGGGAAACCAGGTTATATTACTGGGGGAAACCAGGTTATATTACTGGGGGAAACCAGGTTATATTACTGGGGGAAACCAGGTTATATTACTGGGGGGAACCAGGTTATATTACTGGGGGATACCAGGTTATATTACTGGGGGAAACCAGGTTATATTACTGGGGGAAACCAGGTTATATTACTGGGGGAAACCAGGTTATATTACTGGGGGAAACCAGGTTATATTACTGGGGGAAACCAGGTTATATTACTGGGGGAAACCAGGTTATATTACTGGGGGAAACCAGGTTATACTGGTCTGTTTCTCTGTTATATTACTGTGGGAAACCAGGTTATATTACTGGGGGAAACCACTTTATATTACTGGGGGAAACCAGGTTATACTGGTCTGTTTCTCTGTTATATTACTGTGGGAAACCAGGTTATATTACTGTGGGAAACCAGGTTATATTACTGGGGGAAACCAGGTTATATTACTGGGGGAAACCAGGTTATATTACTGGGGGAAACCAGGTTATATTACTGGGGGAAACCAGGTTATATTACTGGGGGAAACCAGGTTATATTACTGGGGGAAACCAGGTTATATTACTGGGGGAAACCAGGTTATATTACTGGGGGAAACCAGGTTATATTACTGGGGGAAACCAGGTTATATTACTGGGGGAAACCAGGTTATATTACTGGGGGAAACCAGGTTATATTACTGGGGGAAACCAGGTTATATTACTGGGGGAAACCAGGTTATATTACTGGGGGAAACCAGGTTATATTACTGGGGGAAACCAGGTTATATTACTGGGGGAAACCAGGTTATATTACTGGGGGAAACCAGGTTATATTACTGGGGGAAACCAGGTTATATTACTGGGGGAAACCAGGTTATATTACTGGGGGAAACCAGGTTATATTACTGGGGGAAACCAGGTTATATTACTGGGGGAAACCAGGTTATATTACTGGGGGAAACCAGGTTATATTACTGGGGAAACCAGGTTATATTACTGGGGGAAACCAGGTTATATTACTGGGGGATACCAGGTTATATTACTGGGGGATACCAGGTTATATTACTGGGGGAAACCAGGTTATATTACTGGGGGAAACCAGGTTATATTACTGGGGGAAACCAGGTTATATTACTGGGGGAAACCAGGTTATATTACTGGGGGATACCAGGTTATATTACTGGGGGAAACCAGGTTATATTACTGGGGGAAACCAGGTTATATTACTGGGGGAAACCAGGTTATATTACTGGGGGAAACCAGGTTATATTACTGGGGGAAACCAGGTTATATTACTGTGGGAAACCAGGTTATATTACTGTGAGAAACCAGGTTATATTACTGGGGGAAATCAGGTTATATTACTGGGGGAAACCAGGTTATATTACTGGGGGAAACCAGGTTATATTACTGGGGGAAACCAGGTTATATTACTGGGGGAAACCAGGTTATACTGGTCTGTTTCTCTGTTATATTACTGTGGGAAACCAGGTTATATTACTGTGGGAAACCAGGTTATATTACTGTGGGAAACCAGGTTATATTACTGTGGGAAACCAGGTTATATTACTGTGGGAAACCAGGTTATATTACTGGGGGAAACCAGGTTATATTACTGGGGGAAACCAGGTTATATTACTGGGGGAAACCAGGTTATATTACTGGGGGAAACCAGGTTATATTACTGGGGGAAACCAGGTTATATTACTGTGGGAAACCAGGTTATATTACTGGGGGAAACCGGGTTATATTACTGTGGGAAACCGGGTTATATTACTGGGGGAAACCAGGTTATATTACTGGGGGAAACCAGGTTATATTACTGGGGGAAACCGGGTTATATTACTGGGGGAAACCAGGTTATATTACTGGGGGAAACCAGGTTATATTACTGGGGGAAACCAGGTTATATTACTGGGGGAAACCAGGTTATATTACTGGGGGAAACCAGGTTATATTACTGGGGGAAACCAGGTTATATTACTGGGGGAAACCAGGTTATATTACTGGGGGGAACCAGGTTATATTACTGGGGGGAACCAGGTTATATTACTGGGGGAAACCAGGTTATATTACTGGGGGAAACCAGGTTATATTACTGGGGGAAACCAGGTTATATTACTGGGAGAAACTCATGTTTACATTCCCTAAGCACGTGAAATGGATTATAAGCAAAAGAGAAATAACCAATGGAAATGAACAGTAAACATTACACTCACAGACGTTCCAGAAGAATAAAGACATTTCAAATGTCTTAATAATGTAAAAATAATTAAAGTACCAAAGGGAAAATAAATAAACATAAATATGGGTTGTATTTACAATGGTGTTTGTTCTTCACTGGTTGCCCTTTTCTTGGGAGTTTATCAAAATTGGGTTTGTTCTGGAATTCTTTGTGCGTCTGTGTGATCTGAGGGATCTCTGTGACCGACCGGCTCGATTCAGTCTTGTGTATCAACATTTGAAATGTTTTTTATTTTATTTTTTACATTGGATAAAAGCGGAGGCTCGGAGATAGATAATTGTATATATTACAATACAGTCGAGGAACAATGGCAAAGTAATTCTGCTTTGAAAGTTGATGAACTTTTGAGAAAATGTCCCTTGAATGTTTTGGTACCTACTGGGGAGCTCTTTGTCTCCGCCCATTCAGCATCGTTCACACCCTCTAAAGCTTTAGCCCCACCCATCTCTTTAAGGATTCACCTGTGAAGCCATGTACTCAACAACCAAAGATTTCAAGACTATAGACTGGTAAATGTCATCTGGAGTGTGGGCCCAGAGTATGGGCCTGCATAGTTGAGGCTTTTGTTTAGACATGTAGCTAGCTAGCTAAACAATGACCCATAATCCCAACTCATGACATTACTACCCTGCATGAATCTACAGGTAGATAACCAACCAGGTTCAATGTTAGCTAGCCATAACTAGCAATGCAAATGGCTCTGAGAGAGTAATATTACTATACAGATCATACATGTAATGTTAGCTAGCGAGCCAGCTAACATTAGCTAGCTATCTAACAGTACACTTTAATTTGAGAAGAAAATTACTTTCTGACACAATGGTCAGGTATTCTGCCACCCCTCTCTCTCTCTCTCTCTCTCTCTCTCTCTCTCTCTCTCTCTCTCTCTCTCTCTCTCTCTCTCTCTCTCTCTCTCTCTCTCTCTCTGTCTCTGTCTCTCTTTCCCTCTCTCTTTGTGTCTCTCTGTCTCTTCCCTCTCTCTGTCTCTCTCTCTGTCTCTCTCTCTGTCTCTCTCTCTGTCTCTCTCTCTCTCTCTCTCTCTCTCTCTCTCTCTCTCTCTCTCTCTCTCTCTCTCTCTCTCTGTCTCTTCCCTCTCTCTCTCTGTCTCTTCCCTCTCTCTCTCTCTCTCTCTCTGTCTCTTCCCTCTCTCTCTCTCTCTCTCTGTCTCTCTCTCTCTCTCTCTCTCTCTCTGTCTCTTCCCTCTCTCTCTGTCTCTTCCCTCTCTCTCTTCTCTCTCTCTCTGTCTCTCTCTCTGTCTCTTCCCTCTCTCTCTCTCTCTCTCTCTCTCTCTCTCTCTGTCTCTCTCTCTGTCTCTTCCCTCTCTCTCTCCGTCTCTTCCCTCTCTCTCTCTCTCTCTCTCTCTCTCTCTGTCTCTCTGTCTCTCTGTCTCTTCCCTCTCTCTCTCTGTCTCTCTCTCTCTCTCTGTCTCTTCTCTCTCTCTCTGTCTCTGTCTCTTCTCCCTCTCTCTCTCTGTCTCTTCCCTCTCTCTCTCTCTCTCTCTCTCTGTCTCCTCTCTCTCTCTCTCGCGCTCTCTCTCTCTCTCTCTCTCTCTCGCTCTGTCTCTCGCTGGTTCTGTGTCTGTGAGTTTCTATATTTATCTGCCCTAGGACAGTCAGATGGAGCTCCTGCCTGCAGTGCACCACAGGGTTGTTTGGACAGCAGCTGTAGCCTCGTTTCAACTCCTCCGATTAGTGACTGTTGACACACAACACTGGCTGTCCACCAAATGGACCCTATTCCCTATGTAGTGCTCTACCTGGGGTTGTGGTTGGGTTGGGGTTGTGGTTGGGTTGTATTGTGGTTGGCGTTGTGGTTGTGTTGTGGTTGGGGTTGTGGTTTGGTTGTATTGTATTGTGGTTGGGTTGTGTTGTGGTTGTGTTGTGGTTGTGTTGTGTTGTTGTTGGGTTACTGAACTCTGTTGCTGTGTTATTCTGCGTTAGCTCTGTGACACCACATGGAGAGAGGAGGTTCATAGACTGGTTTAGACTGGTCTCCTGGTTTAATACTCTGCTGTGTCTGCTGTGTCTGGTTTAGACTGGTCTCCTGGTTTAATACCCTGCTGTGTCTGGTTTAGACTGGTCTCCTGGTTTAATACCCTGCTGTGTCTGGTTTAGACTGGTCTCCTGGTTTAATACCCTGCTGTGACGCTGTGTCTGGTTTAGACTGGTCTCCTGGTTTAATACCCTGCTGTGTCTGCTGTGACGCTGTGTCTGGTTTAGACTGGTCTCCTGGTTTAATACCCTGCTGTGACGCTGTGTCTGGTTTAGACTGGTCTCCTGGTTTAATACCCTGCTGTGACGCTGTGTCTGGTTTAGACTGGTCTCCTGGTTTAATACCCTGCTGTGTGCTGCTGTGTCTGGTTTAGACTGGTCTCCTGGTTTAATACTCTGCTGTGTCTGCTGTGTCTGGTTTAGACTGGTCTCCTGGTTTAATACCCTGCTGTGTCTGCTGTGACGCTGTGTCTGGTTTAGACTGGTCTCCTGGTTTAATACCCTGCTGTGACGCTGTGTCTGGTTTAGACTGGTCTCCTGGTTTAATACCCTGCTGTGACGCTGAGTCTGGTTTAGACTGGTCTGATGGTTTAATACCCTGCTGTGACGCTGTGTCTGGTTTAGACTGGTCTCCTGGTTTAATACCCTGCTGTGTCTGCTGTGACGCTGTGTCTGGTTTAGACTGGTCTCCTGGTTTAATACCCTGCTGTGACGCTGTGTCTGGTTTAGACTGGTCTCCTGGTTTAATACCCTGCTGTGACGCTGTGTCTGGTTTAGACTGGTCTCCTGGTTTAATACCCTGCTGTGACGCTGTGTGATGTGCAGCCGTCAACTCACCTACCAGACGGTGTTTAATCACTTAGTGATGGTCACCTACCAGACGGTGTTTAATCACTTAGTGATGGTCACCTACCAGACGGTGTTTAATCACTTAGTGATGGTCACCTACCAGACGGTGTTTAATCACTTAGTGATGGTCACCTACCAGACGGTGTTTAATCACTTAGTGATGGTCACCTACCAGACGGTGTTTAATCACTTAGTGATGGTCACCTACCAGACGGTGTTTAATCACTTAGTGATGGTCACCTACCAGACGGTGTTTAATCACTTAGTGATGGTCACCTACCAGACGGTGTTTACTCACTTAGTGATGGTCACCTACCAGACGGTGTTTAATCACTTAGTGATGGTCACCTACCAGACGGTGTTTAATCACTTAGTGATGGCCACCTACCAGACGGTGTTTACTCACTTAGTGATGGCCACCTACCAGACCGTGTTTAATCACTTAGTGATGGTCACCTACCAGACCGTGTTTAATCACTTAGTGATGGTCACCTACCAGACCGTGTTTAATCACTTAGTGATGGTCACCTACCAGACGGTGTTTAATCATTTAGTGATGGTCACCTACCAGACCGTGTTTAATCACTTAGTGATGGTCACCTACCAGACTGTGTTTACTCACTTAGTGATGGTCACCTACCAGACCGTGTTTAATCACTTAGTGATGGTCACCTACCAGACCGTGTTTAATCACTTAGTGATGGTCACCTACCAGACGGTGTTTAATCACTTAGTGATGGTCACCTACCAGACGCTGTTTACTCACTTAGTGATGGTCACCTACCAGACAGTGTTTAATCACTTAGTGATGGTCACCTACCAGACGCTGTTTACTCACTTAGTGATGGTCACCTACCAGACGGTGTTTAATCACTTAGTGGTGGTCACCTACCAGACTGTGTTTAATCACTTAGTGATGGTCACCTACCAGACCGTGTTTAATCACTTAGTGATGGTCACCTACCAGACAGTGTTTAATCACTTAGTGGTGGTCACCTACCAGACTGTGTTTAATCACTTAGTGATGGTCACCTACCAGACGGTGTTTAATCACTTAGTGATGGTCACCTACCAGACTGTGTTTAATCACTTAGTGATGTTTCACCTACCAGACCGTGTTTAATCACTTAGTGATGGTCACCTACCAGACGGTGTTTAATCACTTAGTGATGGTCACCTACCAGACGGTGTTTAATCACAGTCACCTGTGTTTAATCACCTAGTGATTAACATTCCCTGGGTTAGATTCATGCTACTGATACTAAAACTCTGTTCCCTGCTCTGTTCCCTGCTCTGTTCCCTGCTCTTCCATGATGGGGTTTGAAAGGGAGTCTGTCTGAGAAAGAACCCTCCCTACTCAGACACACGCCCAGGCCCTCCCTACTCAGACACACGCCCAGGCCCTCCCTACTCAGACACACGCCCAGGCCCTCCCTACTCAGACACACGCCCAGGCCCTCCCTACTCAGACACACGCCCAGGCCCTCCCTACTCAGACACACGCCCAGGCCCTCCCTACTCAGACACACGCCCAGGCCCTCCCTACTCAGACACACGCCCAGGCCTCCCCTACTCAGACACACGCCCAGGCCCTCCCTACTCAGACACACGCCCAGGCCCTCCCTACTCAGACACACGCCCAGGCCCTCCCTACTCAGACACACGCCCAGGCCCTCCCTACTCAGACACACGCCCAGGCCCTCCCTACTCAGACACACGCCCAGGCCCTCCCTACTCAGACACACGTCCAGGCCACGTGATGGTGTGTTCCTGTACTTTAGCAGTTGGAATGCATCTGAGTGTCTGTGTGACTGTGTGTGTTGCTGCAGCAGTGGAGGGAAGATGAGAGAGTTGAGCCCTGCAGGCAGGCTGGTAGACAGTGACATCAGAGATGGGTGATCAGCGGGGGGGAGAGAGGGAGAAAAGAGGAGGATGAGGCACATCAAAGAGGGACAGGCTGCCTTTGAACTGTCTGATAGCAGCAGCTCTCTGGAGCAGTGTTCCTCTCTCTAGTTGTCTGTCTGTAATGACTTCCATTATTATTATTATCATTACCTTCATTATTATTATTATTATTATTATCATTACCATTTTATCATTTATCATCATTATCATTATTATTATTATCGTTATTACCACCATCATTATAATTATCATCATTATCATTATCAACATCATTATTACCATCATTATTATTATTATTTATCATCATTATTATTATTTATTATTATTTGTTTTTATTAATTATATTTATTTATTATTATTTGTATTTATTATTATCATTATTATCATTATTATTATCATTATTATCATTTTTATTTATTAATTATTATTATTATTATTTGTATTTATTATTATTATTATTATTATTCCTCCCTCCAAACAGTTGTGTTAATTCTGCAGACGTTTTCCCCTGGCTAAATGTTTGACATCTGAATGTTTCAGACGTTCAGTGCTGGTGAGATTCTGCCTGTTTCCCCTCCAGCCTCTAGGAAACAAGTGGGAATTGTTTGTACAGAGTTAGAAAAGACAGTGAAGGCTCTAACTGTGTTTTCCATGTTTCAGACGTTCAGTGCTGGTGAGATTCCGCCTGTTTCCCCTCCAGCCTCTAGGAAACAAGTGGGAATTGTTTGTACAGAGTTAGAAAAGACAGTGAAGGCTCTAACTGTGTTTTCCATGTTTCAGACGTTCAGACCTCTGCTGGGGAAGGCTACTCTGGGTTCCATCACGGCTGTGGAGTTCTTCTCTGACAGACAACTGGACTTCCTGTCTGACCACGGAGCATACCAGCCCTACCAGGTCAGTGGACACACACCCGTACACACATGATTACATACCAGCCCTACCAGGTCAGTGATTACATAGCTGTGGGCACTGGCTCGTTTGTGACACCGTCAAATGAAGGTTCTGGTGATCCTCATTCCATTATGGAGTCATTTCCTGCTCCGCCAATCTGATATTATGGAGGAATTCTCCTAGGAGTCTCTGGAGAAAGACCTGGTCGTTTAGTTGGAGGAATCCCCCAAGGAGTCTCTGGAGAAAGACCTGTCTGTTTAGTTGGAGGAATTCTCCTAGGGTCTCTGGAGAAAGACCTGGTCGTTTAGTTGGAGGAATTCTCCTAGGAGTCTCTGGAGAAAGACCTGTCTGTTTAGTTGGAGGAATTCTCCTAGGAGTCTCTGGAGAAAGACCTGGTCGTTTAGTTGGAGGAATTCTCCTAGGTGTCTCTGGAGAAAGACCTGGTCGTTTAGTTGGAGGAATTCTCCTAGGTGTCTCTGGAGAAAGACCTGGTCGTTTAGTTGGAGGAATTCTCCTAGGTGTCTCTGGAGAAAGACCTGGTCGTTTAGTTGGAGGAATTCTCCTAGGGTCTCTGGAGAAAGACCTGGTCGTTTAGTTGGAGGAATTCTCCTAGGGTCTCTGGAGAAAGACCTGGTCGTTTAGTTGGAGGAATTCTCCTAGGGTCTCTGGAGAAAGACCTGGTCGTTTAGTTGCTCTTCTTTGACAGTGAATATCAGTGGGGTGACTGTATCAGTGGGTTGAATATCAGTGGGTTGAATATCAGTGGGTTGAATATCAGTGGGTTGAATATCAGTGGGGTGAATATCAGTGGGGTGAATATCAGTGGGGTGACTGTATCAGTGGGGTGAATATCAGTGGGGTGAATATCAGTGGGGTGAATATCAGTGGGGTGAATATCAGTGGGGTGAATATCAGTGGGGTGAATATCAGTGGGTTGAATATCAGTGGGTTGAATATCAGTGGGGTGAATATCAGTGGGGTGAATATCAGTGGGGTGAATATCAGTGGGGTGACTGTATCAGTGGGGTGACTGTATCAGTGGGGTGAATATCAGTGGGGTGAATATCAGTGGGGTGAATATCAGTGGGGTGAATATCAGTGGGGTGACTGTATCAGTGGGGTGACTGTATCAGTGGGGTGACTGTATCAGTGGGTTGAATATCAGTGGGGTGACTGTATCAGTGGGGTGACTGTATCAGTGGGTTGAATATCAGTGGGTTGAATATCAGTGGGGTGAATATCAGTGGGGTGACTGTATCGGCTGGTTAGGGTTAGAACTGTGCCACTAATAGAACAGACGGAAGCTCGTACCTCTAAATGAAAGGACGTGAGAGAGAGTTTCCTGTCTCCTGTATTGGGTGGTGTTGTGAGGAGATGGGGGGCTGGGGGTTGTTGTGAGGAGATGGTGGTGGTTGTGAGAGGTTGAGGAGCTATGCTGCTGCATGAGTAATTTCATAGATGAGAACACATTATAGTGACTCATATATCCTGAATGCACAGCAGAGGACAGTTGGCTGCTTCCTTCCTTCTGTGTGGTGTTGATGCTGAGCCTCTTCAGTGGGTAGATAGATACTACATCTCTCTGTCTCTCTGTCTCGCTCTCTCTCTGTGTGTGTACAGGTCTTCAGTGGGTAGATACACTGAACATAAATATAAACTCAACATGTAAAGTATTGGTCCCATGTTTCATGAGGTGAAATAAAAGATCCCAGAAATGTTCCATACACACAAAAAGCTTATTTGTCTGTCGTCCAGAACAGCTGGTGCTCTCATGCTTGGTTGCTTGGCTCAAAGCGAGCGTAGAAGGCATTTAGCTCGTCTGGTAGACTTGCGTCACTGGGCAGCTCGGGGCTGGGTTTTTCTTTCGTAATCTGTGATGGTTTGCTAACCCTGCCATATCTGACGAGCGTAAGAGCCGGCGTAGTAGGATTCGATCTTGGTCCTTTATTGAAGCTTTGCCCGTTTGAAGACATAGCAGGATTTCTTATAAGCGTCTGGATTAGTGTCCCGCTCCTTGAAAGGAGCAGCTCTAGCCTTTAGCTCGGTGCAGATGTTGCTTGTAATCCATGGCTTCTGGTTGGGATATGTACGTACGGTCACTTGTGGGATCACGACGTCGATTCACTCAGCCGATGACTGATGTGGTAAACTCAATGTTATCGGATGAATCCCGGAACATATTCCAGTCTTTGGTAGCGAAACAGTCCTGTAGCTCATCATCCGCTTCATCAGACCTTTTCCGTATTGAGCGGTACTTCCTGTTTGAGTTTTTGCTTGTAAGCAGGAAGGATGATAGGTTCATGGTCAGATTTGCTCAAGGAAGGGCGAGGGAGAGCCTTGAATGCGTTTCTGTGTGTGAGAAGTGAAGGTGATCAAGATTTTTGATGCATCTAGTTGCCTCTAGTTGTGGATTTTCTTGTTTGCTTATGACCTTATAGAGCTAGTTCAGTGCGGTGTTTGTGCTGCTAAATAGACTGCTACGTCAAATATAGATGAAAGCTCTCTTGGTAAATAGTATGGTCTGCAGCTCATCATGAGGTATTCTAACTCAGGCAAGAACTTGAGACTTCCTTAACATTAGAGCTCCGCACCAGCTGTTGTTAACAGAGAGGCACACCCCTCCCCCCCTCGCCTTACCCGAGGCCGAGGCACACCCCTCCCTCCCTCGCCTTACCGGAGGCCGAGGCACACCCCTCCCCCCCTCGCCTTACCCGAGGCACACCCCTCCCCCCTCGCCTTACCGGAGGCCGAGGCACACCCCCCCTCCCTCGCCTTACCGGAGGCCGAGGCACACCCCTCCCTCCCTCGCCTTACCCGAGGCCGAGGCACACCCCTCCCTCCCTCGCCTTTACCGGAGGCCGAGGCACACCCCTCCCCCCCTCGCCTTACCGGAGGCCGAGGCACACCCCTCCCCCCCTCGCCTTACCGGAGGCCGAGGCACACCCCTCCCTCCCTCGCCTTACCGGAGGCCGAGGCACACCCCTCCCTCCCTCGCCTTACCGAAGGCCGAGGCACACCCCTCCCTCCCTCGCCTTACCGAAGGCCGAGGCACACCCCTCCCTCCCTCGCCTTACCCGAGGCACACCCCTCCCTCGCCTTACCCGAGGCCGAGGGACACCCCTCCCTCCCTCGCCTTACCCAAGGCTGCCGTCCAATCTAGACGATGTTTGGAGAAACCAGCGTCCATGTCCTTGTTCAGCCACGTCTCAGAGAAACATAGAATATTCCAGTTCTACAGGTCCTGTTGATAGGATGGTCTCCAGCAGAGCTTGTCCAGTTTGTTCTCTAGTGATTGTACGTTTACTAATAGAATGGAGGGTAGAGGCAGTTTGTCTCGTCAGGGAGCTCGTTTGCCCCTCAAGCGCCGTCGCTTCCTCTTTTGAGTCCTGGGGATTGGGGCCCGGAGTAGGGATCTCTGTTCTGGTTAGGGATCTCTGTTCTGGTGTCCAGAAGCTGTTTAGGTTCGGGATCTCTGTTCTGGTGTCCAGAAGCTGTTTAGGTTAGGGATCTCTGTTCTGGTGTCCAGAAGCTGTTTAGGTTAGTGATCTCTGTTCTGGTGTCCAGAAGCTGTTTAGGTTAGGGATCTCTGTTTAGGTTAGGGATCTCTGTTCTGGTGTCCAGAAGCTGTTTAGGTTAGGGATCTCTGTTCTGGTGTCCAGAAGCTGTGTAGGTTAGTGATCTCTGTTCTGGTGTCCAGAAGCTGTGTAGGTTAGTGATCTCTGTTCTGATGTCCAGAAGCTGTTTAGGTTAGGGATCTCTGTTCTGGTGTCCAGAAGCTGTTTAGGTTAGGGATCTCTGTTCTGGTGTCCAGAAGCTGTTTAGGTTAGGGATCTCTGTTCTGGTGTCCAGAAGCTGTTTAGGTTAGGGATCTTTGTTCTGGTGTCCAGAAGCTGTTTAGGTTAGGGATCTCTGTTCTGGTGTCCAGAAGCTGTTTAGGTTAGGGATCTCTGTTTAGGTTAGGGATCTCTGTTCTGGTGTCCAGAAGCTGTTTAGGTTAGGGATCTCTGTTCTGGTGTCCAGAAGATGTTTATTGTTTTATTTATAATTTATTTTATTTAACCTTGTTTTTAACAAGTTGCTCTGATTTCCAGAAGCAGTTTTCGTTATAGGAAACGATGTCGGAGACATTATGTACACAAAAAGGTTAAGATCACCATAAAAATAAATAGCAGAATTGGTTAGGAGCCCGTAAAACAGCTAGTATCCACTGCAGCGTCATGTCAGATATGTGTCTCAGAGGACTTGGTCCGTGTCTCAGAGGACTTGGTCCGTGTCTCAGAGGACTTGGTCCGTGTCTCAGAGGACTTGGTCCGTGTCTCAGAGGACTTGGTCCCTGTCTCAGAGGACTTGGTCCCTGTCTCAGAGGACTTGGTCCCTGTCTCAGAGGACTTGGTCCCTGTCTCAGAGGACTTGGTCCGTGTCTCAGAGGACTTGGTCCCTGTCTCAGAGGACTTGGTCCCTGTCTCAGAGGACTTGGTCCGTGTCTCAGAGGACTTGGTCCGTGTCTCAGAGGACTTGGTCCGTGTCTCAGAGGACTTGGTCCGTGTCTCAGAGGACTTGGTCCGTGTCTCAGAGGACTTGGTCCCTGTCTCAGAGGACTTGGTCCCTGTCTCAGAGGACTTGGTCCCTGTCTCAGAGGACTTGGTCCCTGTCTCAGAGGACTTGGTCCCTGTCTCAGAGGACTTGGTCCCTGTCTCAGAGGACGTGGTCCCTGTCTCAGAGGACGTGGTCCCTGTCTCAGAGGACGTGGTCCGTGTCTCAGAGGACTTGGTCCGTGTCTCAGAGGACTTGGTCCGTGTCTCAGAGGACTTGGTCCGTGTCTCAGAGGACTTGGTCCCTGTCTCAGAGGACTTGGTCCCTGTCTCAGAGGACTTGGTCCGTGTCTCAGAGGACTTGGTCCGTGTCTCAGAGGACTTGGTCCGTGTCTCAGAGGACTTGGTCCGTGTCTCAGAGGACTTGGTCCGTGTCTCAGAGGACTTGGTCCGTGTCTCAGAGGACTTGGCCCCTGTCTCAGAGGACGTGGTCCCTGTCTCAGAGGACGTGGTCCCTGTCTCAGAGGACTTGGTCCGTGTCTCAGAGGACGCGGCCCCTGTCTCAGAGGACGCGGCCCCTGTCTCAGAGGACTTGGCCCCTGTCTCAGAGGACTTGGTCCGTGTCTCAGAGGACTTGGTCCGTGTCTCAGAGGACTTGGTCCGTGTCTCAGAGGACTTGGTCCCTGTCTCAGAGGACTTGGTCCGTGTCTCAGAGGACTTGGTCCGTGTCTCAGAGGACGTGGCCCCTGTCTCAGAGGACGTGGCCCCTGTCTCAGAGGACGTGGTCCCTGTCTCAGAGGACGTGGCCCCTGTCTCAGAGGACTTGGTCCCTGTCTCAGAGGACTTGGTCCGTGTCTCAGAGGACTTGGTCCGTGTCTCAGAGGACTTGGTCCGTGTCTCAGAGGACTTGGTCCGTGTCTCAGAGGACTTGGTCCCTGTCTCAGAGGACTTGGTCCGTGTCTCAGAGGACTTGGTCCGTGTCTCAGAGGACTTGGTCCCTGTCTCAGAGGACTTGGTCCCTGTCTCAGAGGACTTGGTCCCTGTCTCAGAGGACTTGGTCCCTGTCTCAGAGGACGTGGCCCGTGTCTCAGAGGACGTGGCCCGTGTCTCAGAGGACTTGGTCCCTGTCTCAGAGGACTTGGTCCGTGTCTCAGAGGACGTGGTCCCTGTCTCAGAGGACGTGGTCCCTGTCTCAGAGGACGTGGTCCCTGTCTCAGAGGACGTGGTCCGTGTCTCAGAGGACGTGGTCCCTGTCTCAGAGGACGTGGTCCCTGTCTCAGAGGACGTGGTCCCTGTCTCAGAGGACGTGGTCCCTGTCTCAGAGGACTTGGTCCGTGTCTCAGAGGACTTGGTCCGTGTCTCAGAGGACTTGGTCCGTGTCTCAGAGGACGTGGCCCCTGTCTCAGAGGACTTGGTCCCTGTCTCAGAGGACGTGGCCCCTGTCTCAGAGGACGTGGCCCCTGTCTCAGAGGACTTGGTCCGTGTCTCAGAGGACTTGGTCCGTGTCTCAGAGGACTTGGTCCGTGTCTCAGAGGACTTGGTCCGTGTCTCAGAGGACTTGGTCCGTGTCTCAGAGGACTTGGTCCCTGTCTCAGAGGACGTGGTCCCTGTCTCAGAGGACGTGGTCCCTGTCTCAGAGGACTTGGTCCGTGTCTCAGAGGACTTGGTCCCTGTCTCAGAGGACGTGGTCCCTGTCTCAGAGGACGTGGTCCCTGTCTCAGAGGACGTGGTCCCTGTCTCAGAGGACGTGGTCCCTGTCTCAGAGGACTTGGTCCGTGTCTCAGAGGACTTGGTCCGTGTCTCAGAGGACTTGGTCCCTGTCTCAGAGGACTTGGTCCCTGTCTCAGAGGACTTGGTCCCTGTCTCAGAGGACTTGGTCCCTGTCTCAGAGGACTTGGTCCCTGTCTCAGAGGACTTGGTCCCTGTCTCAGAGGACTTGGTCCGTGTCTCAGAGGACTTGGTCCCTGTCTCAGAGGACTTGGTCCCTGTCTCAGAGGACGTGGTCCGTGTCTCAGAGGACGTGGTCCCTGTCTCAGAGGACGTGGTCCCTGTCTCAGAGGACTTGGTCCCTGTCTCAGAGGACTTGGTCCGTGTCTCAGAGGACGTGGTCCGTGTCTCAGAGGACGTGGTCCGTGTCTCAGAGGACTTGGTCCCTGTCTCAGAGGACTTGGTCCGTGTCTCAGAGGACGTGGTCCCTGTCTCAGAGGACGTGGTCCCTGTCTCAGAGGACTTGGTCCGTGTCTCAGAGGACTTGGTCCGTGTCTCAGAGGACGTGGTCCGTGTCTCAGAGGACTTGGTCCGTGTCTCAGAGGACTTGGTCCGTGTCTCAGAGGACGTGGTCCGTGTCTCAGAGGACGTGGTCCGTGTCTCAGAGGACGTGGTCCGTGTCTCAGAGGACTCGGTCCGTGTCTCAGAGGACTCGGTCCGTGTCTCAGAGGACTCGGTCCGTGTCTCAGAGGACTCGGTCCGTGTCTCAGAGGACTCGGTCCCTGTCTCAGAGGACTCGGTCCCTGTCTCAGAGGACTCGGTCCCTGTCTCAGAGGACTCGGTCCCTGTCTCAGAGGACTCGGTCCCTGTCTCAGAGGACGCGGTCCCTGTCTCAGAGGACGCGGTCCGTGTCTCAGAGGACGCGGCCCGTGTCTCAGAGGACTTGGTCCCTGTCTCAGAGGACTTGGTCCCTGTCTCAGAGGACTTGGTCCCTGTCTCAGAGGACTTGGTCCGTGTCTCAGAGGACTTGGTCCGTGTCTCAGAGGACTTGGTCCCTGTCTCAGAGGACTTGGTCCGTGTCTCAGAGGACTTGGTCCGTGTCTGGAGGAATATGTGATACCACAGTAAAATCACTCACGGTGACAGAGCAGTGACTAGTGAGGAACACGTTGCCTCTGATCAGTCACGTAAGTTACCACAGTCTTACTAACATCCTGTTCCGACTGGTTGCTAGTGAAAGTCTGGTAGGGAGTCTACAGTTTGTCCAGGAGGATATGTGGAGGTCTGTAGGGTGGAGGTCTGTAGGGTGGAGGAGGAGAACAGGAGGATATGTGGAGGTCTGTGTGGAGGTCTGTAGGGTGGAGGAGGAGAACAGGAGGATATGTGGAGGTCTGTAGGGTGGAGGAGGAGAACAGGAGGATATGTGGAGGTCTGTAGGGTGGAGGAGGAGAACAGGAGGATATGTGGAGGTCTGTAGGGTGGTGGAGGAGAACAGGAGGATATGTGGAGGTCTGTAGGGTGGGTGGAGGAGAACAGGAGGATATGTGGAGGTCTGTAGGGTGGGTGGAGGAGAACAGGAGGATATGTGGAGGTCTGTAGGGTGGAGGAGAACAGGAGGATATGTGGAGGTCTGTAGGGTGGTTGGAGGACAGGAGGATATGTGGAGGTCTGTAGGGTGGAGGAGGAGAACAGGAGGATATGTGGAGGTCTGTAGGGTGGAGGAGGAGAACAGGAGGATATGTGGAGGTCTGTAGGGTGGAGGAGAACAGGAGGATATGTGGAGGTCTGTAGGGTGGAGGAGGAGAACAGGAGGATATGTGGAGGTCTGTAGGGTGGAGGAGGAGAACAGGAGGATATGTGGAGGTCTGTAGGGTGGAGGAGGAGAACAGGAGGATATGTGGAGGTCTGTAGGGTGGAGGAGAACAGGAGGATATGTGGAGGTCTGTAGGGTGGAGGAGAACAGGAGGATATGTGGAGGTCTGTAGGGTGGAGGAGAACAGGAGGATATGTGGAGGTCTGTAGGGTGGAGGAGGAGAACAGGAGGATATGTGGAGGTCTGTAGGGTGGAGGAGAACAGGAGGATATGTGGAAGTCTGTAGGGTGGAGGAGAACAGGAGGATATGTGGAGGTCTGTAGGGTGGAGGAGAACAGGAGGATATGTGGAGGTCTGTAGGGTGGAGGAGAACAGGAGGATATGTGGAGGTCTGTAGGGAGGGTGGAGGAGAACAGGAGGATATGTGGAGGTCTGTAGGGTGGGTGGAGGAGAACAGGAGGATATGTGGAGGTCTGTAGGGTGGAGGAGGAGAACAGGAGGATATGTGGAGGTCTGTAGGGTGGAGGAGGAGAACAGGAGGATATGTGGAGGTCTGTAGGGTGGAGGAGAACAGGAGGATATGTGGAGGTCTGTAGGGTGGAGGAGAACAGGAGGATATGTGGAGGTCTGTAGGGTGGAGGAGAACAGGAGGATATGTGGAGGTCTGTAGGGTGGAGGAGGAGAACAGGAGGATATGTGGAGGTCTGTAGGGTGGAGGAGAACAGGAGGATATGTGGAAGTCTGTAGGGTGGAGGAGAACAGGAGGATATGTGGAGGTCTGTAGGGTGGAGGAGAACAGGAGGATATGTGGAGGTCTGTAGGGTGGAGGAGAACAGGAGGATATGTGGAGGTCTGTAGGGAGGGTGGAGGAGAACAGGAGGATATGTGGAGGTCTGTAGGGTGGGTGGAGG
The DNA here is from genome assembly GCF_045679555.1 of Salvelinus alpinus. Taxonomy (NCBI): domain Eukaryota; kingdom Metazoa; phylum Chordata; class Actinopteri; order Salmoniformes; family Salmonidae; genus Salvelinus; species Salvelinus alpinus. The sequence continues at coordinate 107,841,380 of NC_092088.1, forward strand.
AGAACAGGAGGATATGTGGAGGTCTGTAGGGTGGAGGAGGAGAACAGGAGGATATGTGGAGGTCTGTAGGGTGGAGGAGGAGAACAGGAGGATATGTGGAGGTCTGTAGGGTGGGTGGAGGAGAACAGGAGGATATGTGGAGGTCTGTAGGGTGGGTGGAGGAGAACAGGAGGATATGTGGAGGTCTGTAGGGTGGAGGAGAACAGGAGGATATGTGGAGGTCTGTAGGGTGGAGGAGAACAGGAGGATATGTGGAGGTCTGTAGGGTGGAGGAGAACAGGAGGATATGTGGAGGTCTATAGGGTGGGTGGAGGAGAACAGGAGGATATGTGGAGGTCTGTAGGGTGGAGGAGAACAGGAGGATATGTGGAGGTCTGTAGGGTGGAGGAGGAGAACAGGAGGATATGTGGAGGTCTGTAGGGTGGGTGGAGGAGAACAGGAGGATATGTGGAGGTCTGTAGGGTGGAGGAGGAGAACAGGAGGAGGTCTGTAGGGTGGAGGAGAACAGGAGGATATGTCGAGGTCTGTAGGGTGGAGGAGAACAGGAGGATATGTGGAGGTCTGTAGGGTGGAGGAGAACAGGAGGATATGTGGAGGTCTGTAGGGTGGAGGAGAACAGGAGGATATGTGGAGGTCTGTAGGGTGGGTGGAGGAGAGCAGGAGGATATGTGGAGGTCTGTAGGGTGGAGGAGAGCAGGAGGATATGTGGAGGTCTGTAGGGTGGAGGAGAACAGGAGGATATGTGGAGGTCTGTAGGGTGGAGGAGGAGAACAGGAGGATATGTGGAGGTCTGTAGGGTGGAGGAGGAGAACAGGAGGATATGTGGAGGTCTGTAGGGTGGAGGAGAACAGGAGGATATGTGGAAGTCTGTAGGGTGGAGGAGAACAGGATGATATGTGGAGGTCTGTAGGGTGGAGGAGGAGAACAGGAGGATATGTGGAGGTCTGTAGGCTGGAGGAGAACAGGATGATATGTGGAGGTCTGTAGGGTGGAGGAGAACAGGAGGATATGTGGAGGTCTGTAGGGTGGAGGAGGAGAACAGGAGGATATGTGGAGGTCTGTAGGGTGGAGGAGGAGAACAGGAGGATATGTGGAGGTCTGTAGGGTGGGTGGAGGAGAACATGAGGATATGTGGAGGTCTGTAGGGTGGAGGAGGAGAACAGGAGGATATGTGGAGGTCTGTAGGGTGGAGGAGAACAGGAGGAAGGGGGAGGTCTGTAGGGTGGAGGAGAACAGGAGGATATGTGGAGGTCTGTAGGGTGGAGGAGGAGAACAGGAGGATATGTGGAGGTCTGTAGGGTGGAGGAGGAGAACAGGAGGATATGTGGAGGTCTGTAGGGTGGAGGAGGAGAACAGGAGGATATGTGGAGGTCTGTAGGTTGGAGGAGAACAGGATGATATGTGGAGGTCTGTAGGGTGGAGGAGGAGAACAGGAGGATATGTGGAGGTCTGTAGGGTGGAGGAGGAGAACAGGAGGATATGTGGAGGTCTGTAGGGTGGAGGAGGAGAACAGGAGGATATGTGGAGGTCTGTAGGGTGGGTGGAGGAGAACATGAGGATATGTGGAGGTCTGTAGGGTGGAGGAGGAGAACAGGAGGATATGTGGAGGTCTGTAGGGTGGGTGGAGGAGAACAGGATGATATGTGGAGGTCTGTAGGGTGGAGGAGGAGAACAGGAGGATATGTGGAGGTCTGTCTGGGTGGAGGAGAACAGGAGGATATGTGGAAGTCTGTAGGGTGGAGGAGGAGAACAGGAGGATATGTGGAGGTCTGTAGGGTGGAGGAGGAGAACAGGAGGATATGTGGAGGTCTGTAGGGTGGAGGAGGAGAACAGGAGGATATGTGGAGGTCTGTAGGGTGGAGGAGAACAGGAGGAAGGGGGAGGTCTGTAGGGTGGAGGAGGAGAACAGGAGGATATGTGGAGGTCTGTAGGGTGGAGGAGAACAGGAGGATATGTGGAAGTCTGTAGGGTGGAGGAGAACAGGATGATATGTGGAGGTCTGTAGGGTGGAGGAGGAGAACAGGAGGATATGTGGAGGTCTGTAGGCTGGAGGAGAACAGGATGATATGTGGAGGTCTGTAGGGTGGAGGAGGAGAACAGGAGGATATGTGGAGGTCTGTAGGGTGGAGGAGGAGAACAGGAGGATATGTGGAGGTCTGTAGGGTGGAGGAGGAGAACAGGAGGATATGTGGAGGTCTGTAGGGTGGGTGGAGGAGAACATGAGGATATGTGGAGGTCTGTAGGGTGGAGGAGGAGAACAGGAGGATATGTGGAGGTCTGTAGGGTGGAGGAGAACAGGAGGAAGGGGGAGGTCTGTAGGGTGGAGGAGAACAGGAGGATATGTGGAGATCTGTAGGGTGGAGGAGGAGAACAGGAGGATATGTGGAGGTCTGTAGGGTGGAGGAGGAGAACAGGAGGATATGTGGAGGTCTGTAGGGTGGAGGAGGAGAACAGGAGGATATGTGGAGGAGAACAGGATGATATGTGGAGGTCTGTAGGGTGGAGGAGGAGAACAGGAGGATATGTGGAGGTCTGTAGGGTGGAGGAGGAGAACAGGAGGATATGTGGAGGTCTGTAGGGTGGAGGAGGAGAACAGGAGGATATGTGGAGGTCTGTAGGGTGGGTGGAGGAGAACATGAGGATATGTGGAGGTCTGTAGGGTGGAGGAGGAGAACAGGAGGATATGTGGAGGTCTGTAGGGTGGGTGGAGGAGAACAGGATGATATGTGGAGGTCTGTAGGGTGGAGGAGGAGAACAGGAGGATATGTGGAGGTCTGTCTGGGTGGAGGAGAACAGGAGGATATGTGGAAGTCTGTAGGGTGGAGGAGGAGAACAGGAGGATATGTGGAGGTCTGTAGGGTGGAGGAGGAGAACAGGAGGATATGTGGAGGTCTGTAGGGTGGAGGAGGAGAACAGGAGGATATGTGGAGGTCTGTAGGGTGGAGGAGAACAGGAGGAAGGGGGAGGTCTGTAGGGTGGAGGAGGAGAACAGGAGGATATGTGGAGGTCTGTAGGGTGGAGGAGAACAGGATGATATGTGGAGGTCTGTAGGGTGGAGGAGGAGAACAGGAGGATATGTGGAGGTCTGTAGGGTGGAGGAGGAGAACAGGAGGATATGTGGAGGTCTGTAGGGTGGAGGAGAACAGGAGGAAGGGGGAGGTCTGTAGGGTGGAGGAGAACAGGAGGATATGTGGAGGTCTGTAGGGTGGAGGAGGAGAACAGGAGGATATGTGGAGGTCTGTAGGGTGGAGGAGGAGAACAGGAGGATATGTGGAGGTCTGTCTGGGTGGAGGAGGAGAACAGGAGGATATGTGGAGGTCTGTAGGGTGGAGGAGGAGAACAGGAGGATATGTGGAGGTCTGTAGGGTGGAGGAGGAGAACAGGAGGATATGTGGAGGTCTGTAGGGTGGAGGAGAACAGGATGATATGTGGAGGTCTGTAGGGTGGAGGAGGAGAACAGGAGGATATGTGGAGGTCTGTAGGGTGGAGGAGGAGAACAGGAGGATATGTGGAGGTCTGTAGGGTGGAGGAGGAGAACAGGAGGATATGTGGAGGTCTGTAGGGTGGGTGGAGGAGAACATGAGGATATGTGGAGGTCTGTAGGGTGGAGGAGGAGAACAGGAGGATATGTGGAGGTCTGTAGGGTGGGTGGAGGAGAACAGGATGATATGTGGAGGTCTGTAGGGTGGAGGAGGAGAACAGGAGGATATGTGGAGGTCTGTCTGGGTGGAGGAGAACAGGAGGATATGTGGAAGTCTGTAGGGTGGAGGAGGAGAACAGGAGGATATGTGGAGGTCTGTAGGGTGGAGGAGGAGAACAGGAGGATATGTGGAGGTCTGTAGGGTGGAGGAGGAGAACAGGAGGATATGTGGAGGTCTGTAGGGTGGAGGAGAACAGGAGGATATGTGGAAGTCTGTAGGGTGGAGGAGAACAGGATGATATGTGGAGGTCTGTAGGGTGGAGGAGGAGAACAGGAGGATATGTGGAGGTCTGTAGGCTGGAGGAGAACAGGATGATATGTGGAGGTCTGTAGGGTGGAGGAGGAGAACAGGAGGATATGTGGAGGTCTGTAGGGTGGAGGAGGAGAACAGGAGGATATGTGGAGGTCTGTAGGGTGGAGGAGGAGAACAGGAGGATATGTGGAGGTCTGTAGGGTGGGTGGAGGAGAACATGAGGATATGTGGAGGTCTGTAGGGTGGAGGAGGAGAACAGGAGGATATGTGGAGGTCTGTAGGGTGGAGGAGAACAGGAGGAAGGGGGAGGTCTGTAGGGTGGAGGAGAACAGGAGGATATGTGGAGATCTGTAGGGTGGAGGAGGAGAACAGGAGGATATGTGGAGGTCTGTAGGGTGGAGGAGGAGAACAGGAGGATATGTGGAGGTCTGTAGGGTGGAGGAGGAGAACAGGAGGATATGTGGAGGTCTGTAGGGTGGAGGAGAACAGGATGATATGTGGAGGTCTGTAGGGTGGAGGAGGAGAACAGGAGGATATGTGGAGGTCTGTAGGGTGGAGGAGGAGAACAGGAGGATATGTGGAGGTCTGTAGGGTGGAGGAGGAGAACAGGAGGATATGTGGAGGTCTGTAGGGTGGAGGAGAACAGGAGGATATGTGGAAGTCTGTAGGGTGGAGGAGAACAGGATGATATGTGGAGGTCTGTAGGGTGGAGGAGGAGAACAGGAGGATATGTGGAGGTCTGTAGGCTGGAGGAGAACAGGATGATATGTGGAGGTCTGTAGGGTGGAGGAGGAGAACAGGAGGATATGTGGAGGTCTGTAGGGTGGAGGAGGAGAACAGGAGGATATGTGGAGGTCTGTAGGGTGGAGGAGGAGAACAGGAGGATATGTGGAGGTCTGTAGGGTGGGTGGAGGAGAACATGAGGATATGTGGAGGTCTGTAGGGTGGAGGAGGAGAACAGGAGGATATGTGGAGGTCTGTAGGGTGGAGGAGAACAGGAGGAAGGGGGAGGTCTGTAGGGTGGAGGAGAACAGGAGGATATGTGGAGATCTGTAGGGTGGAGGAGGAGAACAGGAGGATATGTGGAGGTCTGTAGGGTGGAGGAGGAGAACAGGAGGATATGTGGAGGTCTGTAGGGTGGAGGAGGAGAACAGGAGGATATGTGGAGGTCTGTAGGGTGGAGGAGAACAGGATGATATGTGGAGGTCTGTAGGGTGGAGGAGGAGAACAGGAGGATATGTGGAGGTCTGTAGGGTGGAGGAGGAGAACAGGAGGATATGTGGAGGTCTGTAGGGTGGAGGAGGAGAACAGGAGGATATGTGGAGGTCTGTAGGGTGGAGGAGGAGAACAGGAGGATATGTGGAGGTCTGTAGGGTGGGTGGAGGAGAACAGGATGATATGTGGAGGTCTGTAGGGTGGAGGAGGAGAACAGGAGGATATGTGGAGGTCTGTCTGGGTGGAGGAGAACAGGAGGATATGTGGAAGTCTGTAGGGTGGAGGAGGAGAACAGGAGGATATGTGGAGGTCTGTAGGGTGGAGGAGGAGAACAGGAGGATATGTGGAGGTCTGTAGGGTGGAGGAGGAGAACAGGAGGATATGTGGAGGTCTGTAGGGTGGAGGAGAACAGGAGGAAGGGGGAGGTCTGTAGGTTGGAGGAGGAGAACAGGAGGATATGTGGAGGTCTGTAGGGTGGAGGAGAACAGGATGATATGTGGAGGTCTGTAGGGTGGAGGAGGAGAACAGGAGGATATGTGGAGGTCTGTCTGGGGGGAGGAGGAGAACAGGAGGATATGTGGAGGTCTGTAGGGTGGAGGAGGAGAACAGGAGGATATGTGGAGGTCTGTAGGGTGGAGGAGGAGAACAGGAGGATATGTGGAGGTCTGTAGGGTGGAGGAGGAGAACAGGAGGATATGTGGAGGTCTGTAGGGTGGAGGAGGAGAACAGGAGGATATGTGGAGGTCTGTAGGGTGGAGGAGGAGAACAGGAGGATATGTGGAGGTCTGTAGGGTGGAGGAGGAGAACAGTAGGATATGTGGAGGTCTGTAGGGTGGGTGGAGGAGAACATGAGGATATGTGGAGGTCTGTAGGGTGGAGGAGGAGAACAGGAGGATATGTGGAGGTCTGTAGGGTGGAGGAGGAGAACAGGAGGATATGTGGAGGTCTGTAGGGTGGAGGAGGAGAACAGGAGGATATGTGGAGGTCTGTAGGGTGGAGGAGGAGAACAGGAGGATATGTGGAGGTCTGTCTGGGTGGAGGAGAACAGGAGGATATGTGGAAGTCTGTAGGGTGGAGGAGGAGAACAGGAGGATATGTGGAGGTCTGTAGGGTGGAGGAGGAGAACAGGAGGATATGTGGAGGTCTGTAGGGTGGAGGAGAACAGGAGGAAGGGGGAGGTCTGTAGGGTGGAGGAGGAGAACAGGAGGATATGTGGAGGTCTGTAGGGTGGAGGAGAACAGGAGGATATGTGGAAGTCTGTAGGGTGGAGGAGAACAGGATGATATGTGGAGGTCTGTAGGGTGGAGGAGGAGAACAGGAGGATATGTGGAGGTCTGTAGGCTGGAGGAGAACAGGAGGATATGTGGAGGTCTGTAGGGTGGAGGAGGAGAACAGGAGGATATGTGGAGGTCTGTAGGGTGGAGGAGGAGAACAGGAGGATATGTGGAGGTCTGTAGGGTGGAGGAGGAGAACAGGAGGATATGTGGAGGTCTGTAGGGTGGGTGGAGGAGAACATGAGGATATGTGGAGGTCTGTAGGGTGGAGGAGGAGAACAGGAGGATATGTGGAGGTCTGTAGGGTGGAGGAGAACAGGAGGAAGGGGGAGGTCTGTAGGGTGGAGGAGAACAGGAGGAAGGGGGAGGTCTGTAGGGTGGAGGAGGAGAACAGGAGGATATGTGGAGGTCTGTAGGGTGGAGGAGGAGAACAGGAGGATATGTGGAGGTCTGTAGGGTGGAGGAGGAGAACAGGAGGATATGTGGAGGTCTGTAGGGTGGAGGAGGAGAACAGGAGGATATGTGGAGGTCTGTAGGGTGGAGGAGGAGAACAGGAGGATATGTGGAGGTCTGTAGGGTGGAGGAGGAGAACAGGAGGATATGTGGAGGTCTGTAGGGTGGAGGAGGAGAACAGGAGGATATGTGGAGGTCTGTAGGGTGGGTGGAGGAGAACATGAGGATATGTGGAGGTCTGTAGGGTGGAGGAGGAGAACAGGAAGATATGTGGAGGTCTGTAGGGTGGGTGGAGGAGAACAGGATGATATGTGGAGGTCTGTAGGGTGGAGGAGGAGAACAGGAGGATATGTGGAGGTCTGTCTGGGTGGAGGAGAACAGGAGGATATGTGGAAGTCTGTAGGGTGGAGGAGGAGAACAGGAGGATATGTGGAGGTCTGTAGGGTGGAGGAGGAGAACAGGAGGATATGTGGAGGTCTGTAGGGTGGAGGAGGAGAACAGGAGGATATGTGGAGGTCTGTAGGGTGGAGGAGAACAGGATGATATGTGGAGGTCTGTAGGGTGGAGGAGGAGAACAGGAGGATATGTGGAGGTCTGTAGGGTGGAGGAGGAGAACAGGAGGATATGTGGAGGTCTGTAGGGTGGAGGAGGAGAACAGGAGGATATGTGGAGGTCTGTAGGGTGGGTGGAGGAGAACATGAGGATATGTGGAGGTCTGTAGGGTGGAGGAGGAGAACAGGAGGATATGTGGAGGTCTGTAGGGTGGGTGGAGGAGAACAGGATGATATGTGGAGGTCTGTAGGGTGGAGGAGGAGAACAGGAGGATATGTGGAGGTCTGTCTGGGTGGAGGAGAACAGGAGGATATGTGGAAGTCTGTAGGGTGGAGGAGGAGAACAGGAGGATATGTGGAGGTCTGTAGGGTGGAGGAGGAGAACAGGAGGATATGTGGAGGTCTGTAGGGTGGAGGAGGAGAACAGGAGGATATGTGGAGGTCTGTAGGGTGGAGGAGAACAGGAGGAAGGGGGAGGTCTGTAGGGTGGAGGAGGAGAACAGGAGGATATGTGGAGGTCTGTAGGGTGGAGGAGAACAGGAGGATATGTGGAAGTCTGTAGGGTGGAGGAGAACAGGATGATATGTGGAGGTCTGTAGGGTGGAGGAGGAGAACAGGAGGATATGTGGAGGTCTGTAGGCTGGAGGAGAACAGGATGATATGTGGAGGTCTGTAGGGTGGAGGAGGAGAACAGGAGGATATGTGGAGGTCTGTAGGGTGGAGGAGGAGAACAGGAGGATATGTGGAGGTCTCTAGGGTGGAGGAGGAGAACAGGAGGATATGTGGAGGTCTGTAGGGTGGGTGGAGGAGAACATGAGGATATGTGGAGGTCTGTAGGGTGGAGGAGGAGAACAGGAGGATATGTGGAGGTCTGTAGGGTGGAGGAGAACAGGAGGAAGGGGGAGGTCTGTAGGGTGGAGGAGAACAGGAGGATATGTGGAGATCTGTAGGGTGGAGGAGGAGAACAGGAGGATATGTGGAGGTCTGTAGGGTGGAGGAGGAGAACAGGAGGATATGTGGAGGTCTGTAGGGTGGAGGAGGAGAACAGGAGGATATGTGGAGGAGAACAGGATGATATGTGGAGGTCTGTAGGGTGGAGGAGGAGAACAGGAGGATATGTGGAGGTCTGTAGGGTGGAGGAGGAGAACAGGAGGATATGTGGAGGTCTGTAGGGTGGAGGAGGAGAACAGGAGGATATGTGGAGGTCTGTAGGGTGGGTGGAGGAGAACATGAGGATATGTGGAGGTCTGTAGGGTGGAGGAGGAGAACAGGAGGATATGTGGAGGTCTGTAGGGTGGGTGGAGGAGAACAGGATGATATGTGGAGGTCTGTAGGGTGGAGGAGGAGAACAGGAGGATATGTGGAGGTCTGTCTGGGTGGAGGAGAACAGGAGGATATGTGGAAGTCTGTAGGGTGGAGGAGGAGAACAGGAGGATATGTGGAGGTCTGTAGGGTGGAGGAGGAGAACAGGAGGATATGTGGAGGTCTGTAGGGTGGAGGAGGAGAACAGGAGGATATGTGGAGGTCTGTAGGGTGGAGGAGAACAGGAGGAAGGGGGAGGTCTGTAGGGTGGAGGAGGAGAACAGGAGGATATGTGGAGGTCTGTAGGGTGGAGGAGAACAGGATGATATGTGGAGGTCTGTAGGGTGGAGGAGGAGAACAGGAGGATATGTGGAGGTCTGTAGGGTGGAGGAGGAGAACAGGAGGATATGTGGAGGTCTGTAGGGTGGAGGAGAACAGGAGGAAGGGGGAGGTCTGTAGGGTGGAGGAGAACAGGAGGATATGTGGAGGTCTGTAGGGTGGAGGAGGAGAACAGGAGGATATGTGGAGGTCTGTAGGGTGGAGGAGGAGAACAGGAGGATATGTGGAGGTCTGTCTGGGTGGAGGAGGAGAACAGGAGGATATGTGGAGGTCTGTAGGGTGGAGGAGGAGAACAGGAGGATATGTGGAGGTCTGTAGGGTGGAGGAGGAGAACAGGAGGATATGTGGAGGTCTGTAGGGTGGAGGAGAACAGGATGATATGTGGAGGTCTGTAGGGTGGAGGAGGAGAACAGGAGGATATGTGGAGGTCTGTAGGGTGGAGGAGGAGAACAGGAGGATATGTGGAGGTCTGTAGGGTGGAGGAGGAGAACAGGAGGATATGTGGAGGTCTGTAGGGTGGGTGGAGGAGAACATGAGGATATGTGGAGGTCTGTAGGGTGGAGGAGGAGAACAGGAGGATATGTGGAGGTCTGTAGGGTGGGTGGAGGAGAACAGGATGATATGTGGAGGTCTGTAGGGTGGAGGAGGAGAACAGGAGGATATGTGGAGGTCTGTCTGGGTGGAGGAGAACAGGAGGATATGTGGAAGTCTGTAGGGTGGAGGAGGAGAACAGGAGGATATGTGGAGGTCTGTAGGGTGGAGGAGGAGAACAGGAGGATATGTGGAGGTCTGTAGGGTGGAGGAGGAGAACAGGAGGATATGTGGAGGTCTGTAGGGTGGAGGAGAACAGGAGGATATGTGGAAGTCTGTAGGGTGGAGGAGAACAGGATGATATGTGGAGGTCTGTAGGGTGGAGGAGGAGAACAGGAGGATATGTGGAGGTCTGTAGGCTGGAGGAGAACAGGATGATATGTGGAGGTCTGTAGGGTGGAGGAGGAGAACAGGAGGATATGTGGAGGTCTGTAGGGTGGAGGAGGAGAACAGGAGGATATGTGGAGGTCTGTAGGGTGGAGGAGGAGAACAGGAGGATATGTGGAGGTCTGTAGGGTGGGTGGAGGAGAACATGAGGATATGTGGAGGTCTGTAGGGTGGAGGAGGAGAACAGGAGGATATGTGGAGGTCTGTAGGGTGGAGGAGAACAGGAGGAAGGGGGAGGTCTGTAGGGTGGAGGAGAACAGGAGGATATGTGGAGATCTGTAGGGTGGAGGAGGAGAACAGGAGGATATGTGGAGGTCTGTAGGGTGGAGGAGGAGAACAGGAGGATATGTGGAGGTCTGTAGGGTGGAGGAGGAGAACAGGAGGATATGTGGAGGTCTGTAGGGTGGAGGAGAACAGGATGATATGTGGAGGTCTGTAGGGTGGAGGAGGAGAACAGGAGGATATGTGGAGGTCTGTAGGGTGGAGGAGGAGAACAGGAGGATATGTGGAGGTCTGTAGGGTGGAGGAGGAGAACAGGAGGATATGTGGAGGTCTGTAGGGTGGAGGAGAACAGGAGGATATGTGGAAGTCTGTAGGGTGGAGGAGAACAGGATGATATGTGGAGGTCTGTAGGGTGGAGGAGGAGAACAGGAGGATATGTGGAGGTCTGTAGGCTGGAGGAGAACAGGATGATATGTGGAGGTCTGTAGGGTGGAGGAGGAGAACAGGAGGATATGTGGAGGTCTGTAGGGTGGAGGAGGAGAACAGGAGGATATGTGGAGGTCTGTAGGGTGGAGGAGGAGAACAGGAGGATATGTGGAGGTCTGTAGGGTGGGTGGAGGAGAACATGAGGATATGTGGAGGTCTGTAGGGTGGAGGAGGAGAACAGGAGGATATGTGGAGGTCTGTAGGGTGGAGGAGAACAGGAGGAAGGGGGAGGTCTGTAGGGTGGAGGAGAACAGGAGGATATGTGGAGATCTGTAGGGTGGAGGAGGAGAACAGGAGGATATGTGGAGGTCTGTAGGGTGGAGGAGGAGAACAGGAGGATATGTGGAGGTCTGTAGGGTGGAGGAGGAGAACAGGAGGATATGTGGAGGTCTGTAGGGTGGAGGAGAACAGGATGATATGTGGAGGTCTGTAGGGTGGAGGAGGAGAACAGGAGGATATGTGGAGGTCTGTAGGGTGGAGGAGGAGAACAGGAGGATATGTGGAGGTCTGTAGGGTGGAGGAGGAGAACAGGAGGATATGTGGAGGTCTGTAGGGTGGAGGAGGAGAACAGGAGGATATGTGGAGGTCTGTAGGGTGGGTGGAGGAGAACAGGATGATATGTGGAGGTCTGTAGGGTGGAGGAGGAGAACAGGAGGATATGTGGAGGTCTGTCTGGGTGGAGGAGAACAGGAGGATATGTGGAAGTCTGTAGGGTGGAGGAGGAGAACAGGAGGATATGTGGAGGTCTGTAGGGTGGAGGAGGAGAACAGGAGGATATGTGGAGGTCTGTAGGGTGGAGGAGGAGAACAGGAGGATATGTGGAGGTCTGTAGGGTGGAGGAGAACAGGAGGAAGGGGGAGGTCTGTAGGTTGGAGGAGGAGAACAGGAGGATATGTGGAGGTCTGTAGGGTGGAGGAGAACAGGATGATATGTGGAGGTCTGTAGGGTGGAGGAGGAGAACAGGAGGATATGTGGAGGTCTGTCTGGGGGGAGGAGGAGAACAGGAGGATATGTGGAGGTCTGTAGGGTGGAGGAGGAGAACAGGAGGATATGTGGAGGTCTGTAGGGTGGAGGAGGAGAACAGGAGGATATGTGGAGGTCTGTAGGGTGGAGGAGGAGAACAGGAGGATATGTGGAGGTCTGTAGGGTGGAGGAGGAGAACAGGAGGATATGTGGAGGTCTGTAGGGTGGAGGAGGAGAACAGGAGGATATGTGGAGGTCTGTAGGGTGGAGGAGGAGAACAGTAGGATATGTGGAGGTCTGTAGGGTGGGTGGAGGAGAACATGAGGATATGTGGAGGTCTGTAGGGTGGAGGAGGAGAACAGGAGGATATGTGGAGGTCTGTAGGGTGGAGGAGGAGAACAGGAGGATATGTGGAGGTCTGTAGGGTGGAGGAGGAGAACAGGAGGATATGTGGAGGTCTGTAGGGTGGAGGAGGAGAACAGGAGGATATGTGGAGGTCTGTCTGGGTGGAGGAGAACAGGAGGATATGTGGAAGTCTGTAGGGTGGAGGAGGAGAACAGGAGGATATGTGGAGGTCTGTAGGGTGGAGGAGGAGAACAGGAGGATATGTGGAGGTCTGTAGGGTGGAGGAGGAGAACAGGAGGATATGTGGAGGTCTGTAGGGTGGAGGAGAACAGGAGGATATGTGGAGGTCTGTAGGGTGGAGGAGAACAGGAGGATATGTGGAAGTCTGTAGGGTGGAGGAGAACAGGATGATATGTGGAGGTCTGTAGGGTGGAGGAGGAGAACAGGAGGATATGTGGAGGTCTGTAGGCTGGAGGAGAACAGGAGGATATGTGGAGGTCTGTAGGGTGGAGGAGGAGAACAGGAGGATATGTGGAGGTCTGTAGGGTGGAGGAGGAGAACAGGAGGATATGTGGAGGTCTGTAGGGTGGAGGAGGAGAACAGGAGGATATGTGGAGGTCTGTAGGGTGGGTGGAGGAGAACATGAGGATATGTGGAGGTCTGTAGGGTGGAGGAGGAGAACAGGAGGATATGTGGAGGTCTGTAGGGTGGAGGAGAACAGGAGGAAGGGGGAGGTCTGTAGGGTGGAGGAGAACAGGAGGAAGGGGGAGGTCTGTAGGGTGGAGGAGGAGAACAGGAGGATATGTGGAGGTCTGTAGGGTGGAGGAGGAGAACAGGAGGATATGTGGAGGTCTGTAGGGTGGAGGAGGAGAACAGGAGGATATGTGGAGGTCTGTAGGGTGGAGGAGGAGAACAGGAGGATATGTGGAGGTCTGTAGGGTGGAGGAGGAGAACAGGAGGATATGTGGAGGTCTGTAGGGTGGAGGAGGAGAACAGGAGGATATGTGGAGGTCTGTAGGGTGGAGGAGGAGAACAGGAGGATATGTGGAGGTCTGTAGGGTGGGTGGAGGAGAACATGAGGATATGTGGAGGTCTGTAGGGTGGAGGAGGAGAACAGGAAGATATGTGGAGGTCTGTAGGGTGGGTGGAGGAGAACAGGATGATATGTGGAGGTCTGTAGGGTGGAGGAGGAGAACAGGAGGATATGTGGAGGTCTGTCTGGGTGGAGGAGAACAGGAGGATATGTGGAAGTCTGTAGGGTGGAGGAGGAGAACAGGAGGATATGTGGAGGTCTGTAGGGTGGAGGAGGAGAACAGGAGGATATGTGGAGGTCTGTAGGGTGGAGGAGGAGAACAGGAGGATATGTGGAGGTCTGTAGGGTGGGTGGAGGAGAACAGGAGGATATGTGGAGGTCTGTAGGGTGGTGGAGGAGAACAGGAGGATATGTGGAGGTCTGTAGGGTGGAGGAGGAGAACAGGAGGATATGTGGAGGTCTGTAGGGTGGAGGAGGAGAACAGGAGGATATGTGGAGGTCTGTAGGGTGGAGGAGAACAGGAGGAAGGGGGAGGTCTGTAGGGTGGAGGAGAACAGGAGGATATGTGGAGGTCTGTAGGGTGGAGGAGGAGAACAGGAGGATATGTGGAGGTCTGTAGGGTGGAGGAGGAGAACAGGAGGATATGTGGAGGTCTGTCTGGGTGGAGGAGGAGAACAGGAGGATATGTGGAGGTCTGTAGGGTGGAGGAGGAGAACAGGAGGATATGTGGAGGTCTGTAGGGTGGAGGAGGAGAACAGGAGGATATGTGGAGGTCTGTAGGGTGGAGGAGAACAGGAGGAAGGGGGAGCAGCAATCTGTTTGGTATAAAGGACACAATGAAGTCACTGTTTGTAGGGCCAGCTTGACAGCCAGCCAGCCAGCCAGCCAGCCAGCCAGGCAAGCTGAGGATCGTGGTGTAGTGTGGTGTAAATAACTGACAGGAGGAATAGGAGAAGGACAAGGTGAAAGAAGAGAAGGAGAGGCTGGACTGTGACCAGCAGCAGTGAGTCAGAGCTTTGCAAGACGAGATACTACAGCTGCTACTCTTCTGACAGTGGACTGTACAGTGACCTCTGTTGGGCTGAAGTTGGATGACATTGAATGCAGTGTTGTACAGTGTGGCTTACCATTTAATAGTAATATGTCTATTTGTTGAATTGGTACACCATTTTCTCTGAGTGACAGACTAGTTTTCCATTTGTTAGTATCTCAGGTTTTCCCTCAGAACACACTAATGCTCTGTACCCTGTTCACCAATGGCTATTTTGACATAATTTTCCTCCTTGGACTTCCCCCCTGTAATTCAATGTAAGGCTGCCCCCCTGTAATTCAATGTAAGGCTGCCCCCCTGTAATTCAATGTAAGGCTGCCCCCCTGTAATTCAATGTAAGGCTGCCCCCCTGTAATTCAATGTAAGGCTGCCCCCCTGTAATTCAATGTAAGGCTGCCCCCCTGTAATTCAATGTAAGGCTGCCCCCCTGTAATTCAATGTAAGGCTGCCCCCCTGTAATTCAATGTAAGGCTGCCCCCCTGTAATTCAATGTAAGGCTGCCCCCCTGTAATTCAATGTAAGGCTGCCCCCCTGTAATTCAATGTAAGGCTGCCCCCCTGTAATTCAATGTAAGGCTGCCCCCCTGTAATTCAATGTAAGGCTGCCCCCCTGTAATTCAATGTAAGGCTGCCCCCCTGTAATTCAATGTAAGGCTGCCCCCCTGTAATTCAATGTAAGGCTGCCCCCCTGTAATTCAATGTAAGGCTGCCCCCCTGTAATTCAATGTAAGGCTGCCCCCCTGTAATTCAATGTAAGGCTGCCCCCCTGTAATTCAATGTAAGGCTGCCCCCCTGTAATTCAATGTAAGGCTGCCCCCCTGTAATTCAATGTAAGGCTGCCCCCCTGTAATTCAATGTAAGGCTGCCCCCCTGTAATTCAATGTAAGGCTGCCCCCCTGTAATTCAATGTAAGGCTGCCCCCCTGTAATTCAATGTAAGGCTGCCCCCCTGTAATTCAATGTAAGGCTGCCCCCCTGTAATTCAATGTAAGGCTGCCCCCCTGTAATTCAATGTAAGGCCCCGACAACAACAACAACATCTTGGTCGACTGAAAGTCGTCTGTTCTTTCGGCCAATCGATCGGTCTAAATGTTAAAACGTCATTTATTTTCATATATAGACTAACCCTATGTGTTTGAATCAAATCAACTCTATGCACAGCTGGTCTGAGGATTGAACTGCTCTGTGTGATTAAGACAAATGTATTGTTTATTTAACCAGGTAGACCAGTTGAGAACAAGTTCTCATTTACAACTGCGACCTGGACAAGATAAAGCAAAGCAGTGCGACAAAAACAAACAACACAGAGTTACACATAAACAAACGTACAGTCAATAACACAATAGAAAAATCTATGTACAGTGTGTGCAAATGTAGAATAGTAGGGAAGTAAGGCAATAAATAAGCCATAGTGGCGAAATAATTACAATTTAGCATTTAACATTGGAGTGATAGAAGTGCAGATGATGATGTGCAAGTAGAGATACTGGGGTGCAAGAGGATAAATAACAATATGGGGATGATGTAGTTGGGTGTGCTATTTAGAAAAATCTATGTACAGTGTGTGCAAATGTAGAATAGTAGGGAAGTAAGGCAATAAATAGGCCATGGTGGCGAAGTAATTACAATATAGCAATTAAACACTGGAATGGTAGATGTGCAGAAGATGAATGTGCAAGTAGCAAGATAAATAAATAAAAACAGTATGGGGATGAGGTAGTTGGATGGGCTATTTACAGATGGGCTATGTACAGTGATCTGTGAGCTGCTCTGACAGCTGATGCTTAAAGTTAGAGAGGGAGATATAAGTCTCCAGCTTCAGTGATTTTTGCAATTCGTTGGTCGTTGTCTCCCGGGTGGCGCAGTGGTCTAGGGCACTGCATCGCAGTGCTAGCTGCGCCACCAGAGTCTCTGGGTTCGCGCCCAGGCTGGGCTGGGTTCGCGCCCAGGCTCTGTCGCAGCCGGCCGCAACCGGGAGATCCGTGGGGCGACGCACAATTGGCATAGCGTCGTCCGGGTTAGGGAGGGTTTGGCCGGTAGGGATATCCTTGTCTCAGTATGTAAAAATGTATGCACTCTACTGTAAGTCGCTCTGTATAAGAGCGTCTGCTAAATGACTAAAATGTAAAATGTAATGTTAGCAGCAGAGAACTGGAAGCTCCCTGGGACTGGGACTGGGACTGGAACTGGAACTGGGACTGGGACTGGAACTGGGGCTGGGACTGGAAGCTCCCTGGGACTGGGACTGGAAGCTCCCTGGGACTGGGACTGGGACTGGGACACAGAAATATCAGTCCACAGAGAGAGACGCACGAGATTGAACTAAACTCAACTTTCCAGAACAGTGGTCACCAACCGGTCGCTCACGATCCACTGGTCCATCTCCAAGGCATTCCTAGTCGATCACGATCCACTGGTCCATCTCCAAGGCATTCCTAGTCGATCACGATCCACTGGTCCATCTCCAAGGCATTCCTAGTCGATCGCGATCCTCTGGTCCATCTCCAAGGTATTCCTAGTTGATTGCGATCCACTGGTCCATCTCCAAGGCATTCCTAGCCGATCACGATCCACTGGTCCATCTCCAAGGCATTCCTAGTTGATCACAATCCACTGGTCCATCTCCAAGGCATTCCTAGTCGACCGCAATCCACTGGTCCATCTCCAAGGCATTCCTAGTCGATCGCGATCCACTGGTCCATCTCCAAGGCATCCCTGGTCCATCTCATCTCCAACACGATCAACGTTTCCCTTTACTGTGGCAATTGTGATCGAATCAACGCAATATTATTGAGTTATTAGCCCAGTTATAGATCATCTGTAGTCAGCAATAAGAGGAGTGACTACTTCCTACAAGAGCACAAAACGTATACATTTGTTGACATCTTTGAAAAGTGAGTCAGGGAAAGAGCAGTATTTTGAGACAAGCTTGAATAAGCTAAGTAGCCAATAGGCAGAGGGTATCATCATTTGACTGATTCTCTGTAGTAAATGTTTGGGAATAATAATGCATTTTATTCTGTAAAGTGGTTTCTTGCATCAAACAATACATTTTCAGTCACCTTGTCTGAAGGACAAGTGGATTAACAGGTTGTCAAGCCTGTTTTTCAAGTCTCATGGATTGTAGGCCTACATTGAACACCACACATTGGCTGCTACTGTAGGCTGAATGATAGAACAGCTATTTCCATGTTAACATGTTATGGGATGCATTTTCTCCATTGTTTTTGATGGTAGGCTACTCTGGTAGGCCTACATTATGATCAAGTAGCCACATTAGCCTACTTAGCCACTGTTAAAACTGTAACTTAAAGCGGGTACAGCCTCAGTGTTCACAGAAACGGTAACTTAAAGCGGGTACAGCCTCAGTGTTCACAGAAACGGTAACTTAAAGCAGGTACAGCCTCAGTGTTCACAGTAAAACTGTAACTTAAAGCGGGTACAGCCTCAGTGTTCACAGTAAAACTAACTTAAAGCAGGTACAGCCTCAGGGTTCACAGAAACGGTAACTTAAAGCAGGTACAGCCTCAGTGTTCACAGTGAACGCGCGTTGGAAGTTGCACAGAATTTTCACAACGTTCAAGTTTGTGCTCAGCAGACCTGAAACTTGCTCAGTGTCGAAATCAATTTGAGGGAACATTGCCCTCAACCCTCAGCTCTCTTCACGTGAAACTTGTGAACGTCCCCTACATGTGAGGAATGGGGCCTGACCTAAAGCCCATCTTAATCACATCAATACATCGGTTATTACAAACTCCTAACTCCTTAATTTATGGCTGAGATCGGCTAAGATCCCGTTAATGCAACCGCTGTGTCAGATTAAAAAAAAAAAATACGGAAAAAGCAAACCATGCAATAATCTGAGTACGGCGCTCAGACAACAAAACCAGCCATACAGATATCCGCCATGTTGGAGTCAACAGAAGTCAGAAATAGCGTTATAAATATTAACTTACCTTTGATGATCTTCATCACAATGCACTCCCAGGAATCCCAGTTCCACAATAAATGTTTGATTTGTTCGATAACGTCCACCATTTATGTCCAAATACCTCCTTTTTGTTTGCGCGTTTAGCCCAGTAATCTCAATGCGCGATCGCTTAGTTCAGACAAAGTCCAAAAGTTGCGTTACAGTCCGTAGAAACATGTCAAACGATGTATAGAATCAATCTTTAGGATGTTTTTATCATAAATCTTCAATATTGTTTCAACCGGAGAATTCCTTTGTCTTCAGAAATGCAATGGAACGCAAGCTAACTCTCACGGGAACGCGCGTGGTCAGCTCATGGCACTCTGCCAGGTTTTTGCCTACTATATGAGTTCTGTTATACTCACAGACATCATTCCAACAGTTTTAGAAACTTCAGAGTTTTTTTCTATCCAAATCTACTAATACTATGCATATCTTAGCTTCTGGGACTGAGTAGCAGGCAGTTTACTCTGGGCATCTTATTCATCCAAGCTACTCAATACTGCCCCCCAGCCATGAGAAGTTAATGGATGAGGAGGATGTGAAAAATACACTTGAAACGGGGGAATATTTACTGGTTTCTCAGGAGGGATATTTACTGGTTGCTCAGGAGGGAAAGGGGGAAATCAAATCTGTGGAAGACATTTGACTTAGTTGTGGAAACTACTGGAGATGAAGAACAAGGAGGATTGTGTGAGTACTGTGTGCCAAACAGGTGCTGTAGGATTAATATAGGACTATTTAGTATTTAGGTCAAAATAGTCCATATTAAGGAAATAGAGAGACTAACAGATCGATAGCAATACAAACTGGACCATAGAGGCTCAGAATACGGCAGAGGAAAAAAGGTGACTGTATCAGGGTAGTAAGGTGACTGTAGCAGGGTGACTGTAGTAAGGTGACTGTAGCAGGGTAGCGAGTTGACTAGCAGGGTGACTGTAGCAGGGTAGCGAGGTGACTAGCAGGGTAGGCATAACTTAGGCATAACTCCTAGCAGGGTAGTAAGGTGACTGTAGCAGGGTGACTGTAGCAGGGTAGCGAGGTGACTAGCAGGGTGACTGTAGCAGGGTAGCGAGGTGACTAGCGGGTTAGCAGGGTGACTGTAGCAGGGTAGCGAGGTGACTAGCAGGGTAGCAGGGTGACTGTAGCAGGGTAGCGAGGTGACTAGCAGGGTAGTAAGGTGACTAGCAGGGTAGTAAGGTGACTGTAGCAGGGTGACTGTAGCAGGGTAGCGAGGTGCCTGTAGCAGGGTGACTGTAGCAGGGTAGTAAGGTGACTAGAAGGGTAGTAAGGTGACTGTAGCAGGGTGACTGTAGCAGGGTAGCAGGGTGACTGTAGCAGGGTGACTGTAGCAGGGTAGCAGGGTGACTGTAGCAGGGTGACTGTAGCAGGGTAGCAGGGTGACTGTAGCAGAGTAGCGAGGTGACTGTAGCAGGGTGACTGTAGCAGGGTAGCAGGGTGACTGTAGCAGGGTAGCAGGGTGACTGTAGCAGGGTGACTGTAGCAGGGTGGGGTAGGAACTGCAGCTGTTGGCTCTGCTACACAACAGTCTCCCTTAGTGATCCACACAGAACTGACAGCTCTGTTCTGTAGCACCAACACAACGTTGTCTTTCCCCTGAAGGAAGGCAGGGCTGCACAGACAAAGCCCTCTCTGTCTCACAGCTCTCTCTCTCACACGCTAGTGTTCAGATGGGTCTCTGTCCTTCGCTCAGGGTAGTATCATGTTACTATAGCAACACTCCCTGAACACACACACACTCACACTCACCATGGGTGTTCAACCTTACATTTAGCCAGCAACATAAGATCATGCTTTAGTCATGCAGAGCATTACGGGAGAAACCAGCAACGCCACCACACTGTAGCCTTCTGTCGTATTACCGTAGCAACACCACCACACTGTAGCCTTCTATCGTATTACCGTAGCAACACCACCACACTGTAGCCTTCTATCATATTACCGTAGCAACACCACCACACTGTAGCCTTCTATCGTATTACCGTAGCAACACCACCACACTGTAGCCTTCTATCGTATTACCGTAGCAACACCACCACACTGTAGCCTTCTATCGTATTACCGTAGCAACACCACCACACTGTAGCCTTCTATCGTATTACCGTAGCAACACCACCACACTGTAGCCTTCTATCATATTACCGTAGCAACACCACCACACTGTAGCCTTCTATCATATTACCGTAGCAACACCACCACACTGTAGCCTTCTATCGTATTACCGTAGCAACACCACCACACTGTAGCCTTCTATCGTATTACCGTAGCAACACCACCACACTGTAGCCTTCTATCGTATTACCATAGCAACACCACCACACTGTAGCCTTCTACCGTATTACCGTAGCAACACCACCACACTGTAGCCTTCTATCGTATTACCGTAGCAACACCACCACACTGTAGCCTTCTATCGTATTACCGTAGCAACGCCACCACACTGTAGCCTTCTATCGTATTACCGTAGCAACACCACCATACTGTAGCCTTCTATCATATTACCGTAGCAACACCACCACACTGTAGCCTTCTATCGTATTACCGTAGCAAAACCACCACACTGTAGCCTTCTATCATATTACCGTAGCAACACCACCACACTGTAGCCTTCTATCGTATTACCGTAGCAACACCACCACACTGTAGCCTTCTATTGTATTACCGTAGCAACACCACCACACTGTAGCCTTCTATCATATTACCGTAGCAACACCACCACACTGTAGCCTTCTATCGTATTACCGTAGCAACACCACCACACTGTAGCCTTCTATCGTATTACCGTAGCAACACCACCACACTGTAGCCTTCTATCGTATTACCGTAGCAACACCACCACACTGTAGCCTTCTATCGTATTACCGTAGCAACACCACCACACTGTAGCCTTCTATCGTATTACCGTAGCAACACCACCACACTGTAGCCTTCTATCGTATTACCGTAGCAACACCACCACACTGTAGCCTTCTATCATATTACCGTAGCAACGCCACCACACTGTAGCCTTCTATCGTATTACCGTAGCAACACCACCACACTGTAGCCTTTTACCGTAGCAACACCACCACACTGTAGCCTTCTGTCGTATTACCGTAGCAACACCACCACACTGTAGCCTTCTATCGTATTACCGTAGCAACACCACCACACTGTAGCCTTCTATCATATTACCGTAGCAACACCACCACACTGTAGCCTTCTATCGTATTACCGTAGCAACACCACCACACTGTAGCCTTCTATCATATTACCGTAGCAACACCACCACACTGTAGCCTTCTATCGTATTACCGTAGCAACACCACCACACTGTAGCCTTCTATCGTATTACCGTAGCAACGCCACCACACTGTAGCCTTCTATCGTATTACCGTAGCAACACCACCACACTGTAGCCTTCTATCGTATTACCGTAGCAACACCACCACACTGTAGCCTTTTACCGTAGCAACACCACCACACTGTAGCCTTCTGTCGTATTACCGTAGCAACACCACCACACTGTAGCCTTCTATCGTATTACCGTAGCAACACCACCACACTGTAGCCTTCTATCATATTACCGTAGCAACACCACCACACTGTAGCCTTCTATCGTATTACCGTAGCAACACCACCACACTGTAGCCTTCTATCATATTACCGTAGCAACACCACCACACTGTAGCCTTCTATCGTATTACCGTAGCAACACCACCACACTGTAGCCTTCTATCGTATTACCGTAGCAACGCCACCACACTGTAGCCTTCTATCGTATTACCGTAGCAACACCACCACACTGTAGCCTTCTATCGTATTACCGTAGCAACACCACCACACTGTAGCCTTCTATCGTATTACCGTAGCAACACCACCACACTGTAGCCTTCTATCGTATTACCGTAGCAACACCACCACACTGTAGCCTTCTATCGTATTACCGTAGCAACACCACCACACTGTAGCCTTCTATCGTATTACCGTAGCAACACCACCACACTGTAGCCTTCTATCGTATTACCGTAGCAACACCACCACACTGTAGCCTTCTATCGTATTACCGTAGCAACACCACCACACTGTAGCCTTCTATCGTATTACCGTAGCAACACCACCACACTGTAGCCTTCTATCGTATTACCGTAGCAACACCACCACACTGTAGCCTTCTATCGTATTACCGTAGCAACACCACCACACTGTAGCCTTCTATCGTATTACCGTAGCAACACCACCACACTGTAGCCTTCTATCGTATTACCGTAGCAACACCACCACACTGTAGCCTTCTATCGTATTACCGTAGCAACACCACCACACTGTAGCCTTCTATCGTATTACCGTAGCAACACCACCACACTGTAGCCTTCTATCGTATTACCGTAGCAACACCACCACACTGTAGCCTTCTATCGTATTACCGTAGCAACACCACCACACTGTAGCCTTCTATCGTATTACCGTAGCAACACCACCACACTGTAGCCTTCTATCGTATTACCGTAGCAACACCACCACACTGTAGCCTTCTATCGTATTACCGTAGCAACACCACCACACTGTAGCCTTCTATCATATTACCGTAGCAACACCACCACACGGTAGCCTTGTATCATGTTACCGTAGCAACAGCCATCCCCCACCCCCTACCCCTATTTCTGTGTAACACTCGGCAGCCATATTTATTACATCGCCCCGGCAACAATACATTTTCACACGCCACTCATACAGGGTTGCCATAGTATCGGACCATGTTGCTAAACTGGGAGTATAAAGTCCTAGACACCTCCTCCTCCTCCTAGACACCACCTCCTCCTCCTAGACACCTCCTCCTCCTAGACACCACCACCTCCTCCTAGACACCACCTCCTCCTCCTAGACACCACCACCTCCTCCTAGACACCACCTCCTCCTCCTAGACACCACCACATCCTCCTAGACACCACCACATCCTCCTAGACACCACCACATCCTCCTAGACACCACCTCCTCCTCCTAGACACCACCTCCTCCTCCTAGACACACCTCCTCCTCCTCTAGACACCACCACATCCTCCTAGACACCACCACATCCTCCTAGACACCACCTCCTCCTCCTAGACACCACCTCCTCCTCCTAGACACCACCTCCTCCTCCTAGACACCACCACATCCTCCTAGACACCACCTCCTCCTCCTAGACACCACCACCTCCTCCTAGACACCACCTCCTCCTCCTAGACACCACCACCTCCTCCTAGACACCACCACCTCCTCCTAGACACCACCTCCTCCTCCTAGACACCACCACATCCTCCTAGACACCACCACATCCTCCTAGACACCACCTCCTCCTCCTAGACACCACCTCCTCCTCCTCCTAGACACCACCTCCTCCTCCTCCTAGACACCACCACATCCTCCTAGACACCACCTCCTCCTCCTAGACACCACCTCCTCCTCCTAGACACCACCTCCTCCTCCTAGACACCACCTCCTTCTAGACACCACCTCCTCCTCCTAGACACCACCACCTCCTCCTCCTAGACACCACCTCCTCCTCCTAGACACCACCTCCTCCTCCTAGACACCACCACCTCCTCCTCCTAGACACCACCACCTCCTCCTCCTAGACACCACCACCTCCTCCTCCTAGACACCACCACCACCTCCTCCTAGACACCACCACCTCCTCCTAGACACCACCTCCTCCTCCTACTCCTAGACACCTCCTCCTCCAGCTCTATTCGGATGGGACAGGTTACACTGGGGGAGCTCTGGTAATGGGACAGGTTGTACTGGTAGGCCTGGTAATGTGGAGGCTTGGTCACGGTCCCGCCGTAGAGGCCCGGTCACGGTCCCGCCGTAGAGGCCCGGTCACGGTCCCGCCGTAGAGGCCCGGTCACGGTCCCGCCGTAGAGGCCCGGTCACGGTCCCGCCGTAGAGGCCCGGTCACGGTCCCGCCGTAGAGGCCCGGTCACGGTCCCGCCGTAGAGGCCCGGTCACGGTCCCGCCGTAGAGGCCCGGTCACGGTCCCGCCGTAGAGGCCCGGTCACGGTCCCGCCGTAGAGGCCCGGTCACGGTCCCGCCGTAGAGGCCCGGTCACGGTCCCGCCGTAGAGGCCCGGTCCCGCCGTAGAGGCCCGGTCCCGCCGTAGAGGCCCGGTCGCTGTCCCGCCGTAGAGGCCCGGTCGCTGTCCCGCCGTAGAGGCCCGGTCACGGTCTCTCTGAATATACAGCACTGCATCAACATCAATCAGACAGTAGAGGGAGGAAGGGGAGGCTGGAGGTGAAATAAAAGGCATGGTCTCACTTCCTCTCCTCGCCTGGTGTGTGATGAAGTCTCCTCCCTCACCTTGACTCATGCAGCCAGAGAGGGTGGGGGCGCTGCTCCTCATTGCCCTCCACGAGGCAGACTGGAGAGTGGTTCAGGAGACCTCACAACAGCTGTGTGTGTGATCAGGGGGCTCTCTGCTGTGGAATACTAATAACAGGACTCAGTCATGTGGAGCCTCTCAGTAATGGGACTGTGTCGTCAGACACACACCAGTGAGCAGCCCATTCATTGTTAATGAACACAGTTAATATGTCTGGCGTTAGTCTGTCTGAGCCATTTGGGACTCTGTTACACCACTCCTTTCCGAGTCATACTGGATCTGCCTGGTTTTAGTCACACTGGATCTTCCTGGTTTTAGTTTTAGTCACACTGGATCTGCCTGGTTTTAGTCATACTGGATCTGCCTGGTTTTAGTCACACTGGATCTGCCTGGTTTTAGTTTTAGTCACACTGGATCTGCCTGGTTTTAGTTTTAGTCACACTGGATCTGCCTGGTTTTAGTTTTAGTCACACTGGATCTGCCTGGTTTTAGTCACACTGGATCTACCTGGTTTTAGTTTTAGTTACACTGGATCTGCCTGGTTTTAGTCACACTGGATCTGCCTGGTTTTAGTCACACTGGATCTGCCTGGTTTTAGTTTTAGTCACACTGGATCTGCCTGGTTTTAGTCACACTGGATCTGCCTGGTTTTAGTTTTAGTCACACTGGATCTGCCTGGTTTTAGTCACACTGGATCTACCTGGTTTTAGTCACACTGGATCTACCTGGTTTTAGTCATACTGGATCTGCCTGGTTTTAGTCACACTGGATCTGCCTGGTTTTAGTTTTAGTCACACTGGATCTGCCTGGTTTTAGTCACACTGGATCTGCCTGGTTTTAGTCACACTGGATCTACCTGGTTTTAGTCACTCTGGATCTGCCTGGTTTTAGTTTTAGTCACACTGGATCTGCCTGGTTTTAGTCACACTGGATCTGCCTGGTTTTAGTCACACTGGATCTACCTGGTTTTAGTCACACTGGATCTACCTGGTTTTAGTCACACTGGATCTACCTGGTTTTAGTCACACTGGATCTGCCTGGTTTTAGTCACACTGGATCTGCCTGGTTTTAGTCACACTGGATCTGCCTGGTTTTAGTCACTCTGGATCTGCCTGGTTTTAGTCACTCTGGATCTGCCTGGTTTTAGTCACACTGGATCTGCCTGGTTTTAGTTTTAGTCACACTGGATCTGCCTGGTTTTAGTTTTAGTCACACTGGATCTGCCTGGTTTTAGTCACACTGGATCTGCCTGGTTTTAGTTTTAGTCACACTGGATCTGCCTGGTTTTAGTCACACTGGATCTACCTGGTTTTAGTCACACTGGATCTACCTGGTTTTAGTCATACTGGATCTGCCTGGTTTTAGTCACACTGGATCTGCCTGGTTTTAGTTTTAGTCACACTGGATCTGCCTGGTTTTAGTCACACTGGATCTGCCTGGTTTTAGTCACACTGGATCTACCTGGTTTTAGTCACTCTGGATCTGCCTGGTTTTAGTTTTAGTCACACTGGATCTGCCTGGTTTTAGTCACTCTGGATCTGCCTGGTTTTAGTCACACTGGATCTACCTGGTTTTAGTCACACTGGATCTGCCTGGTTTTAGTCACACTGGATCTGCCTGGTTTTAGTCACACTGGATCTGCCTGGTTTTAGTCACACTGGATCTGCCTGGTTTTAGTCACTCTGGATCTGCCTGGTTTTAGTCACTCTGGATCTGCCTGGTTTTAGTCACTCTGGATCTACCTGGTTTTAGTCACACTGGATCTACCTGGTTTTAGTTTTAGTCACACTGGATCTGCCTGGTTTTAGTTTTAGTCACACTAGCTCTGCCTGGTTTTAGTTTTAGTCACACTAGCTCTGCCTGGTTTTAGTTTTAGTCACACTAGCTCTGCCTGGTTTTAGTTTTAGTCACACTAACTCTGCCTGGTTTTAGTCACACTGGATCTTCCTGGTTTTAGTCACACTGGATCTACCTGGTTTTAGTCACACTGGATCTACCTGGTTTTAGTTTTAGTCACTCTGCATCTGCCTGGTTTTAGTCACTCTGCATCTGCCTGGTTTTAGTCGCTCTGGATCTGCCTGGTTTTAGTCACTCTGGATCTGCCTGGTTTTAGTCACTCTGGATCTGCCTGGTTTTAGTCACTCTGGATCTGCCTGGTTTTAGTCACTCTGGATCTGCCTGGTTTTAGTCACTCTGGATCTGCCTGGTTTTAGTCACTCTGGATCTGCCTGGTTTTAGTCACTCTGGATCTGCCTGGTTTTATTATGTAAATGGAGAGATGCAGAGAGATGGAGAGAGAGAGATGCCAGCGCCATGCATGTCTAATGGATGGATGTATAGGTCAGGTATAGACTGGTAGACTGTCTAATGGATGGATGTATAGGTCAGGTATAGGCTGGTAGACTGTCTAATGGATGGATGTATAGGTCAGGTAGACTGTCTAATGGATGGATGTATAGGCCAGGTATAGGCTGGTAGACTGTCTAATGGATGGATGTATAGGCTGGTATAGGCTGGTAGACTGTCTAATGGATGGATGTATAGATCAGGTATAGGCTGGTAGACTGTCTGTCTAATGGTGGATGTATAGGTCAGGTATAGACTGGTAGACTGTCTAATGGATGGATGTATAGGTCAGGTATAGGCTGGTAGACTGTCTAATGGATGGATGTATAGATCAGGTATAGGCTGGTAGACTGTCTGTCTAATGGATGGATGTATAGGTCAGGCATAGGCTGGTAGACTGTCTAATGGATGGATGTATAGGTCAGGTATAGGATGGTAGACTGTCTAATGGATGGATGTATAGGTCAGGTATAGGCTGGTAGACTGTCTAATGGATGGATGTATAGGTCAGGTATAGGCTGGTAGACTGTCTAATGGATGGATGTATAGGTCAGGTATAGGCTGGTAGACTGTCTAATGGATGGATGTATAGGTCAGGTATAGGCTGGTAGACTGTCTAATGGATGGATGTATAGGTCAGGTATAGGCTGGTAGACTGTCTAATGGATAGATGTATAGGTCAGGTATAGGCTGGTAGTCTGTCTAATGGATGGATGTATAGGTCAGGTATAGGCTGGTAGACTGTGTAATGGATGGATGTATAGGTCAGGTATAGGCTGGTAGACTGTCTAATGGATGGATGTATAGGTCAGGTATAGGCTGGTAGACTGTCTGTCTAATGGATGGATGTATAGATCAGGTATAGGCTGGTAGACTGTCTAATGGATGGATGTATAGGTCAGGTATAGACTGGTAGACTGTCTAATGGATGGATGTATAGGTCAGGTATAGGCTGGTAGACTGTCTGTCTAATGGATGGATGTATAGGTCAGGTATAGGCTGGTAGACTGTCTGTCTAATGGATGGATGTATAGGTCAGGTATAGACTGGTTGACTGTCTAATGGATGGATGTATAGGTCAGGTATAGGCTGGTAGACTGTCTAATGGATGGATGTATAGGTCAGGTATAGGCTGGTAGACTGTCTGTCTAATGGTGGATGTATAGATCAGGTATAGGCTGGTAGACTGTCTAATGGATGGATGTATAGGTCAGGTATAGACTGGTAGACTGTCTAATGGATGGATGTATAGGTCAGGTATAGGCTGGTAGACTGTCTGTCTAATGGATGGATGTATAGGTCAGGTATAGACTGGTAGACTGTCTAATGGATGGATGTATAGGTCAGGTATAGGCTGGTAGACTGTCTAATGGATGGATGTATAGGTCAGGTATAGGCTGGTAGACTGTCTAATGGATGGATGTATACGTCAGGTATAGGCTGGTAGACTGTCTAATGGATGGATGTATAGGTAGGTATAGGCTGGTAGACTGTCTAATGGATGGATGTATAGGTCAGGTATAGGCTGGTAGACTGTCTGTCTAATGGTGGATGTATAGGTCAGGTATAGGCTGGTAGACTGTCTAGTGGATGGATGTATAGGTCAGGTATAGGCTGGTAGACTGTGTAATGGATGGATGTATAGGTCAGGTATAGACTGGTAGACTGTCTAATGGATGGATGTATAGGTCAGGTATAGGCTGGTAGACTGTCTGTCTAATGGTGGATGTATAGGTCAGGTATAGGCTGGTAGACTGTCTAATGGATGGATGTATAGGTCAGGTATAGACTGGTAGACTGTCTAGTGGATGGATGTATAGGTCAGGTATAGGCTGGTAGACTGTGTAATGGATGGATGTATAGGTCAGGTATAGACTGGTAGACTGTCTAATGGATGGATGTATAGGTCAGGTATAGGCTGGTAGACTGTCTGTCTAATGGTGGATGTATAGGTCAGGTATAGGCTGGTAGACTGTCTAATGGATGGATGTATAGGCTGGTAGACTGTCTAATGGATGGATGTATAGATCAGGTATAGACTGGTAGACTGTCTAATGGATGGATGTATAGGTCAGGTATAGGCTGGTAGACTGTCTAATGGATGGATGTATAGGTCAGGTATAGACTGGTAGACTGTCTAATGGATGGATGTATAGGTCAGGTATAGGCTGGTAGACTGTCTAATGGATGGATGTATAGGTCAGGTATAGGCTGGTAGACTGTCTAATGGATGGATGTATAGGTCAGGTATAGGCTGGTAGACTGTCTAATGGATAGATGTATAGGTCAGGTATAGGCTGGTAGACTGTCTAATGGATGGATGTATAGGTCAGGTATAGACTGGTAGACTGTCTAATGGATGGATGTATAGGTCAGGTATAGGCTGGTAGACTGTCTGTCTAATGGATGGATGTATAGATCAGGTATAGGCTGGTAGACTGTCTAATGGATGGATGTATAGGTCAGGTATAGACTGGTAGACTGTCTAATGGATGGATGTATAGGTCAGGTATAGGCTGGTAGACTGTCTAATGGATGGATGTATAGGTCAGGTATAGG
This sequence comes from Salvelinus alpinus, assembly GCF_045679555.1. Taxonomy (NCBI): domain Eukaryota; kingdom Metazoa; phylum Chordata; class Actinopteri; order Salmoniformes; family Salmonidae; genus Salvelinus; species Salvelinus alpinus. The sequence continues at coordinate 107,870,779 of NC_092088.1, forward strand.
CTGGTAGACTGTCTAATGGATGGATGTATAGGTCAGGTATAGGCTGGTAGACTGTCTAATGGATGGATGTATAGGTCAGGTATAGGCTGGTAGACTGTCTAATGGATGGATGTATAGGTAGGTATAGGCTGGTAGACTGTCTGTGTAATGGATGGATGTATAGGTCAGGTATAGACTGGTAGACTGTCTAATGGATGGATGTATAGATCAGGTATAGGCTGGTAGACTGTCTAATGGATGGATGTATAGGTCAGGTATAGGCTGGTAGACTGTCTAATGGATGGATGTATAGGTCAGGTATAGACTGGTAGACTGTCTAATGGATGGATGTATAGGCTGGTAGACTGTCTGTCTAATGGATGGATGTATAGGTCAGGTATAGGCTGGTAGACTGTCTAATGGATGGATGTATAGGTCAGGTATAGGCTGGTAGACTGTCTAATGGATGGATGTATAGGTCAGGTATAGGCTGGTAGACTGTCTAATGGATGGATGTATAGGTCAGGTATAGGCTGGTAGACTGTCTAATGGATGGATGTATAGGTAGGTATAGGCTGGTAGACTGTCTGTGTAATGGATGGATGTATAGGTCAGGTATAGACTGGTAGACTGTCTAATGATGGATGTATAGGTCAGGTATAGGCTGGTAGACTGTCTAATGGATGGATGTATAGGTCAGGTATAGGCTGGTAGACTGTCTAATGGATGGATGTATAGGTAGGTATAGGCTGGTAGACTGTCTAATGATGGATGTATAGGTCAGGTATAGACTGGTAGACTGTCTAATGGATGGATGTATAGGTCAGGTATAGGCTGGTAGACTGTCTGTCTAATGGTGGATGTATAGGTCAGGTATAGGCTGGTAGACTGTCTAATGGATGGATGTATAGGTCAGGTATAGACTGGTAGACTGTCTAGTGGATGGATGTATAGGTCAGGTATAGGCTGGTAGACTGTGTAATGGATGGATGTATAGGTCAGGTATAGACTGGTAGACTGTCTAATGGATGGATGTATAGGTCAGGTATAGGCTGGTAGACTGTCTGTCTAATGGTGGATGTATAGGTCAGGTATAGGCTGGTAGACTGTCTAATGGATGGATGTATAGGCTGGTAGACTGTCTAATGGATGGATGTATAGATCAGGTATAGACTGGTAGACTGTCTAATGGATGGATGTATAGGTCAGGTATAGGCTGGTAGACTGTCTAATGGATGGATGTATAGGTCAGGTATAGGCTGGTAGACTGTCTAATGGATGGATGTATAGGTCAGGTATAGGCTGGTAGACTGTCTAATGGATGGATGTATAGGTCAGGTATAGGCTGGTAGACTGTCTAATGGATGGATGTATAGGTCAGGTATAGGCTGGTAGACTGTCTAATGGATAGATGTATAGGTCAGGTATAGGCTGGTAGACTGTCTAATGGATGGATGTATAGGTCAGGTATAGACTGGTAGACTGTCTAATGGATGGATGTATAGGTCAGGTATAGGCTGGTAGACTGTCTGTCTAATGGATGGATGTATAGATCAGGTATAGGCTGGTAGACTGTCTAATGGATGGATGTATAGGTCAGGTATAGACTGGTAGACTGTCTAATGGATGGATGTATAGGTCAGGTATAGGCTGGTAGACTGTCTAATGGATGGATGTATAGGTCAGGTATAGGCTGGTAGACTGTCTAATGGATGGATGTATAGGTCAGGTATAGGCTGGTAGACTGTCTAATGGATGGATGTATAGGTCAGGTATAGGCTGGTAGACTGTCTAATGGATGGATGTATAGGTAGGTATAGGCTGGTAGACTGTCTGTGTAATGGATGGATGTATAGGTCAGGTATAGACTGGTAGACTGTCTAATGGATGGATGTATAGATCAGGTATAGGCTGGTAGACTGTCTAATGGATGGATGTATAGGTCAGGTATAGGCTGGTAGACTGTCTAATGGATGGATGTATAGGTCAGGTATAGACTGGTAGACTGTCTAATGGATGGATGTATAGGCTGGTAGACTGTCTGTCTAATGGATGGATGTATAGGTCAGGTATAGGCTGGTAGACTGTCTAATGGATGGATGTATAGGTCAGGTATAGGCTGGTAGACTGTCTAATGGATGGATGTATAGGTCAGGTATAGGCTGGTAGACTGTCTAATGGATGGATGTATAGGTCAGGTATAGGCTGGTAGACTGTCTAATGGATGGATGTATAGGTAGGTATAGGCTGGTAGACTGTCTGTGTAATGGATGGATGTATAGGTCAGGTATAGACTGGTAGACTGTCTAATGATGGATGTATAGGTCAGGTATAGGCTGGTAGACTGTCTAATGGATGGATGTATAGGTCAGGTATAGGCTGGTAGACTGTCTAATGGATGGATGTATAGGTAGGTATAGGCTGGTAGACTGTCTAATGGATGGATGTATAGGTCAGGTATAGGCTGGTAGACTGTCTAATGGATGGATGTATAGGTCAGGTATAGGCTGGTAGACTGTCTAATGGATGGATGTATAGGTCAGGTATAGACTGGTAGACTGTCTAATGGATGGATGTATAGGCTGGTAGACTGTCTGTCTAATGGATGGATGTATAGGTCAGGTATAGGCTGGTAGACTGTCTAATGGATGGATGTATAGGTCAGGTATAGGCTGGTAGACTGTCTAATGGATGGATGTATAGGTAGGTATAGGCTGGTAGACTGTCTGTCTAATGGATGGATGTATAGGTCAGGTATAGACTGGTAGACTGTCTAATGGATGGATGTATAGGTCAGGTATAGACTGGTAGACTGTCTAATGGATGGATGTATAGGCTGGTAGACTGTCTGTCTAATGGATGGATGTATAGGTCATGTATAGGCTGGTAGACTGTCTAATGGATGGATGTATAGGTCAGGTATAGACTGGTAGACTGTCTAATGGATGGATGTATAGGCTGGTAGACTGTCTGTCTAATGGATGGATGTATAGGTCAGGTATAGGCTGGTAGACTGTCTGTCTAATGGATGGATGTATAGGTCAGGTATAGACTGGTAGACTGTCTAATGGATGGATGTATAGGTCAGGTATAGGCTGGTAGACTGTCTAATGGATGGATGTATAGGTCAGGTATAGGCTGGTAGACTGTCTAATGGATGGATGTATAGGCTGGTAGACTGTCTAATGGATGGATGTATAGATCAGGTATAGACTGGTAGACTGTCTAATGGATGGATGTATAGGTCAGGTATAGGCTGGTAGACTGTCTAATGGATGGATGTATAGGTCAGGTATAGGCTGGTAGACTGTCTAATGGATGGATGTATAGGTCAGGTATAGGCTGGTAGACTGTCTAATGGATGGATGTATAGCTCAGGTATAGGCTGGTAGACTGTCTAATGGATGGATGTATAGACTGGTAGACTGTCTAATGGATGGATGTATAGGTCAGGTATAGGCTGGTAGACTGTCTAATGGATGGATGTATAGGTCAGGTATAGGCTGGTAGACTGTCTGTCTAATGGTGGATGTATAGGTCAGGTATAGGCTGGTAGACTGTCTAATGGATGGATGTATAGGCTGGTAGACTGTCTAATGGATGGATGTATAGACTGGTAGACTGTCTAATGGATGGATGTATAGGTCAGGTATAGGCTGGTAGACTGTCTGTCTAATGGATGGATGTATAGGTCAGGTATAGACTGGTAGACTGTCTAATGGATGGATGTATAGGTCAGGTATAGGCTGGTAGACTGTCTAATGGATGGATGTATAGGTCAGGTATAGGCTGGTAGACTGTCTAATGGATGGATGTATAGGCTGGTAGACTGTCTAATGGATGGATGTATAGATCAGGTATAGACTGGTAGACTGTCTAATGGATGGATGTATAGGTCAGGTATAGGCTGGTAGACTGTCTAATGGATGGATGTATAGGTCAGGTATAGGCTGGTAGACTGTCTAATGGATGGATGTATAGGTCAGGTATAGGCTGGTAGACTGTCTAATGGATGGATGTATAGCTCAGGTATAGGCTGGTAGACTGTCTAATGGATGGATGTATAGGTCAGGTATAGGCTGGTAGACTGTCTAATGGATAGATGTATAGGTCAGGTATAGGCTGGTAGACTGTCTAATGGATGGATGTATAGGTCAGGTATAGACTGTCTAATGGATGGATGTATAGGTCAGGTATAGGCTGGTAGACTGTCTGTCTGTCTAATGGATGGATGTATAGATCAGGTATAGGCTGGTAGACTGTCTAATGGATGGATGTATAGGTCAGGTATAGACTGGTAGACTGTCTAATGGATGGATGTATAGGTCAGGTATAGGCTGGTAGACTGTCTAATGGATGGATGTATAGGTCAGGTATAGACTGGTAGACTGTCTAATGGATGGATGTATAGATCAGGTATAGGCTGGTAGACTGTCTAATGGATGGATGTATAGGTCAGGTATAGGCTGGTAGACTGTCTAATGGATGGATGTATAGGTCAGGTATAGACTGGTAGACTGTCTAATGGATGGATGTATAGGCTGGTAGACTGTCTGTCTAATGGATGGATGTATAGGTCAGGTATAGGCTGGTAGACTGTCTAATGGATGGATGTATAGGTCAGGTATAGGCTGGTAGACTGTCTAATGGATGGATGTATAGGTCAGGTATAGGCTGGTAGACTGTCTAATGGATGGATGTATAGGTCAGGTATAGGCTGGTAGACTGTCTAATGGATGGATGTATAGGTAGGTATAGGCTGGTAGACTGTCTGTGTAATGGATGGATGTATAGGTCAGGTATAGACTGGTAGACTGTCTAATGATGGATGTATAGGTCAGGTATAGGCTGGTAGACTGTCTAATGGATGGATGTATAGGTCAGGTATAGGCTGGTAGACTGTCTAATGGATGGATGTATAGGTAGGTATAGGCTGGTAGACTGTCTAATGGATGGATGTATAGGTCAGGTATAGGCTGGTAGACTGTCTAATGGATGGATGTATAGGTCAGGTATAGGCTGGTAGACTGTCTAATGGATGGATGTATAGGTCAGGTATAGACTGGTAGACTGTCTAATGGATGGATGTATAGGCTGGTAGACTGTCTGTCTAATGGATGGATGTATAGGTCAGGTATAGGCTGGTAGACTGTCTAATGGATGGATGTATAGGTCAGGTATAGGCTGGTAGACTGTCTAATGGATGGATGTATAGGTAGGTATAGGCTGGTAGACTGTCTGTCTAATGGATGGATGTATAGGTCAGGTATAGACTGGTAGACTGTCTAATGGATGGATGTATAGGTCAGGTATAGACTGGTAGACTGTCTAATGGATGGATGTATAGGCTGGTAGACTGTCTGTCTAATGGATGGATGTATAGGTCAGGTATAGGCAGGTAGACTGTCTAATGGATGGATGTATAGGTCAGGTATAGGCTGGTAGACTGTCTAATGGATGGATGTATAGGTAGGTATAGGCTGGTAGACTGTCTAATGATGGATGTATAGGTCAGGTATAGACTGGTAGACTGTCTAATGGATGGATGTATAGGTCAGGTATAGGCTGGTAGACTGTCTGTCTAATGGTGGATGTATAGGTCAGGTATAGGCTGGTAGACTGTCTAATGGATGGATGTATAGGTCAGGTATAGACTGGTAGACTGTCTAGTGGATGGATGTATAGGTCAGGTATAGGCTGGTAGACTGTGTAATGGATGGATGTATAGGTCAGGTATAGACTGGTAGACTGTCTAATGGATGGATGTATAGGTCAGGTATAGGCTGGTAGACTGTCTGTCTAATGGTGGATGTATAGGTCAGGTATAGGCTGGTAGACTGTCTAATGGATGGATGTATAGGCTGGTAGACTGTCTAATGGATGGATGTATAGATCAGGTATAGACTGGTAGACTGTCTAATGGATGGATGTATAGGTCAGGTATAGGCTGGTAGACTGTCTAATGGATGGATGTATAGGTCAGGTATAGGCTGGTAGACTGTCTAATGGATGGATGTATAGGTCAGGTATAGGCTGGTAGACTGTCTAATGGATGGATGTATAGGTCAGGTATAGGCTGGTAGACTGTCTAATGGATGGATGTATAGGTCAGGTATAGGCTGGTAGACTGTCTAATGGATAGATGTATAGGTCAGGTATAGGCTGGTAGACTGTCTAATGGATGGATGTATAGGTCAGGTATAGACTGGTAGACTGTCTAATGGATGGATGTATAGGTCAGGTATAGGCTGGTAGACTGTCTGTCTAATGGATGGATGTATAGATCAGGTATAGGCTGGTAGACTGTCTAATGGATGGATGTATAGGTCAGGTATAGACTGGTAGACTGTCTAATGGATGGATGTATAGGTCAGGTATAGGCTGGTAGACTGTCTAATGGATGGATGTATAGGTCAGGTATAGGCTGGTAGACTGTCTAATGGATGGATGTATAGGTCAGGTATAGGCTGGTAGACTGTCTAATGGATGGATGTATAGGTCAGGTATAGGCTGGTAGACTGTCTAATGGATGGATGTATAGGTAGGTATAGGCTGGTAGACTGTCTGTGTAATGGATGGATGTATAGGTCAGGTATAGACTGGTAGACTGTCTAATGGATGGATGTATAGATCAGGTATAGGCTGGTAGACTGTCTAATGGATGGATGTATAGGTCAGGTATAGGCTGGTAGACTGTCTAATGGATGGATGTATAGGTCAGGTATAGACTGGTAGACTGTCTAATGGATGGATGTATAGGCTGGTAGACTGTCTGTCTAATGGATGGATGTATAGGTCAGGTATAGGCTGGTAGACTGTCTAATGGATGGATGTATAGGTCAGGTATAGGCTGGTAGACTGTCTAATGGATGGATGTATAGGTCAGGTATAGGCTGGTAGACTGTCTAATGGATGGATGTATAGGTCAGGTATAGGCTGGTAGACTGTCTAATGGATGGATGTATAGGTAGGTATAGGCTGGTAGACTGTCTGTGTAATGGATGGATGTATAGGTCAGGTATAGACTGGTAGACTGTCTAATGATGGATGTATAGGTCAGGTATAGGCTGGTAGACTGTCTAATGGATGGATGTATAGGTCAGGTATAGGCTGGTAGACTGTCTAATGGATGGATGTATAGGTAGGTATAGGCTGGTAGACTGTCTAATGGATGGATGTATAGGTCAGGTATAGGCTGGTAGACTGTCTAATGGATGGATGTATAGGTCAGGTATAGGCTGGTAGACTGTCTAATGGATGGATGTATAGGTCAGGTATAGACTGGTAGACTGTCTAATGGATGGATGTATAGGCTGGTAGACTGTCTGTCTAATGGATGGATGTATAGGTCAGGTATAGGCTGGTAGACTGTCTAATGGATGGATGTATAGGTCAGGTATAGGCTGGTAGACTGTCTAATGGATGGATGTATAGGTAGGTATAGGCTGGTAGACTGTCTGTCTAATGGATGGATGTATAGGTCAGGTATAGACTGGTAGACTGTCTAATGGATGGATGTATAGGTCAGGTATAGACTGGTAGACTGTCTAATGGATGGATGTATAGGCTGGTAGACTGTCTGTCTAATGGATGGATGTATAGGTCAGGTATAGGCTGGTAGACTGTCTAATGGATGGATGTATAGGTCATGTATAGGCTGGTAGACTGTCTAATGGATGGATGTATAGGTCAGGTATAGACTGGTAGACTGTCTAATGGATGGATGTATAGGCTGGTAGACTGTCTGTCTAATGGATGGATGTATAGGTCAGGTATAGGCTGGTAGACTGTCTGTCTAATGGATGGATGTATAGGTCAGGTATAGACTGGTAGACTGTCTAATGGATGGATGTATAGGTCAGGTATAGGCTGGTAGACTGTCTAATGGATGGATGTATAGGTCAGGTATAGGCTGGTAGACTGTCTAATGGATGGATGTATAGGCTGGTAGACTGTCTAATGGATGGATGTATAGATCAGGTATAGACTGGTAGACTGTCTAATGGATGGATGTATAGGTCAGGTATAGGCTGGTAGACTGTCTAATGGATGGATGTATAGGTCAGGTATAGGCTGGTAGACTGTCTAATGGATGGATGTATAGGTCAGGTATAGGCTGGTAGACTGTCTAATGGATGGATGTATAGCTCAGGTATAGGCTGGTAGACTGTCTAATGGATGGATGTATAGACTGGTAGACTGTCTAATGGATGGATGTATAGGTCAGGTATAGGCTGGTAGACTGTCTAATGGATGGATGTATAGGTCAGGTATAGGCTGGTAGACTGTCTGTCTAATGGTGGATGTATAGGTCAGGTATAGGCTGGTAGACTGTCTAATGGATGGATGTATAGGCTGGTAGACTGTCTAATGGATGGATGTATAGACTGGTAGACTGTCTAATGGATGGATGTATAGGTCAGGTATAGGCTGGTAGACTGTCTGTCTAATGGATGGATGTATAGGTCAGGTATAGACTGGTAGACTGTCTAATGGATGGATGTATAGGTCAGGTATAGGCTGGTAGACTGTCTAATGGATGGATGTATAGGTCAGGTATAGGCTGGTAGACTGTCTAATGGATGGATGTATAGGCTGGTAGACTGTCTAATGGATGGATGTATAGATCAGGTATAGACTGGTAGACTGTCTAATGGATGGATGTATAGGTCAGGTATAGGCTGGTAGACTGTCTAATGGATGGATGTATAGGTCAGGTATAGGCTGGTAGACTGTCTAATGGATGGATGTATAGGTCAGGTATAGGCTGGTAGACTGTCTAATGGATGGATGTATAGCTCAGGTATAGGCTGGTAGACTGTCTAATGGATGGATGTATAGGTCAGGTATAGGCTGGTAGACTGTCTAATGGATAGATGTATAGGTCAGGTATAGGCTGGTAGACTGTCTAATGGATGGATGTATAGGTCAGGTATAGACTGTCTAATGGATGGATGTATAGGTCAGGTATAGGCTGGTAGACTGTCTGTCTAATGGATGGATGTATAGATCAGGTATAGGCTGGTAGACTGTCTAATGGATGGATGTATAGGTCAGGTATAGGCTGGTAGACTGTCTAATGGATGGATGTATAGGCTGGTAGACTGTCTAATGGATGGATGTATAGATCAGGTATAGACTGGTAGACTGTCTAATGGATGGATGTATAGGTCAGGTATAGGCTGGTAGACTGTCTAATGGATGGATGTATAGGTCAGGTATAGGCTGGTAGACTGTCTAATGGATGGATGTATAGGTCAGGTATAGGCTGGTAGACTGTCTAATGGATGGATGTATAGCTCAGGTATAGGCTGGTAGACTGTCTAATGGATGGATGTATAGGTCAGGTATAGGCTGGTAGACTGTCTAATGGATAGATGTATAGGTCAGGTATAGGCTGGTAGACTGTCTAATGGATGGATGTATAGGTCAGGTATAGACTGTCTAATGGATGGATGTATAGGTCAGGTATAGGCTGGTAGACTGTCTGTCTAATGGATGGATGTATAGATCAGGTATAGGCTGGTAGACTGTCTAATGGATGGATGTATAGGTCAGGTATAGACTGGTAGACTGTCTAATGGATGGATGTATAGGTCAGGTATAGGCTGGTAGACTGTCTAATGGATGGATGTATAGGTCAGGTATAGACTGGTAGACTGTCTAATGGATGGATGTATAGATCAGGTATAGGCTGGTAGACTGTCAAATGGATGGATGTATAGGTCAGGTATAGGCTGGTAGACTGTCTAATGGATGGATGTATAGGTCAGGTATAGACTGGTAGACTGTCTAATGGATGGATGTATAGGCTGGTAGACTGTCTGTCTAATGGATGGATGTATAGGTCAGGTATAGGCTGGTAGACTGTCTAATGGATGGATGTATAGGTCAGGTATAGGCTGGTAGACTGTCTAATGGATGGATGTATAGGTAGGTATAGGCTGGTAGACTGTCTGTCTAATGGATGGATGTATAGGTCAGGTATAGACTGGTAGACTGTCTAATGGATGGATGTATAGGTCAGGTATAGACTGGTAGACTGTCTAATGGATGGATGTATAGGCTGGTAGACTGTCTGTCTAATGGATGGATGTATAGGTCATGTATAGGCTGGTAGACTGTCTAATGGATGGATGTATAGGTCAGGTATAGACTGGTAGACTGTCTAATGGATGGATGTATAGGCTGGTAGACTGTCTGTCTAATGGATGGATGTATAGGTCAGGTATAGGCTGGTAGACTGTCTGTCTAATGGATGGATGTATAGGTCAGGTATAGACTGGTAGACTGTCTAATGGATGGATGTATAGGTCAGGTATAGGCTGGTAGACTGTCTAATGGATGGATGTATAGGTCAGGTATAGGCTGGTAGACTGTCTAATGGATGGATGTATAGGCTGGTAGACTGTCTAATGGATGGATGTATAGATCAGGTATAGACTGGTAGACTGTCTAATGGATGGATGTATAGGTCAGGTATAGGCTGGTAGACTGTCTAATGGATGGATGTATAGGTCAGGTATAGGCTGGTAGACTGTCTAATGGATGGATGTATAGGTCAGGTATAGGCTGGTAGACTGTCTAATGGATGGATGTATAGCTCAGGTATAGGCTGGTAGACTGTCTAATGGATGGATGTATAGACTGGTAGACTGTCTAATGGATGGATGTATAGGTCAGGTATAGGCTGGTAGACTGTCTAATGGATGGATGTATAGGTCAGGTATAGGCTGGTAGACTGTCTGTCTAATGGTGGATGTATAGGTCAGGTATAGGCTGGTAGACTGTCTAATGGATGGATGTATAGGCTGGTAGACTGTCTAATGGATGGATGTATAGACTGGTAGACTGTCTAATGGATGGATGTATAGGTCAGGTATAGGCTGGTAGACTGTCTGTCTAATGGATGGATGTATAGGTCAGGTATAGACTGGTAGACTGTCTAATGGATGGATGTATAGGTCAGGTATAGGCTGGTAGACTGTCTAATGGATGGATGTATAGGTCAGGTATAGGCTGGTAGACTGTCTAATGGATGGATGTATAGGCTGGTAGACTGTCTAATGGATGGATGTATAGATCAGGTATAGACTGGTAGACTGTCTAATGGATGGATGTATAGGTCAGGTATAGGCTGGTAGACTGTCTAATGGATGGATGTATAGGTCAGGTATAGGCTGGTAGACTGTCTAATGGATGGATGTATAGGTCAGGTATAGGCTGGTAGACTGTCTAATGGATGGATGTATAGCTCAGGTATAGGCTGGTAGACTGTCTAATGGATGGATGTATAGGTCAGGTATAGGCTGGTAGACTGTCTAATGGATAGATGTATAGGTCAGGTATAGGCTGGTAGACTGTCTAATGGATGGATGTATAGGTCAGGTATAGACTGTCTAATGGATGGATGTATAGGTCAGGTATAGGCTGGTAGACTGTCTGTCTGTCTAATGGATGGATGTATAGATCAGGTATAGGCTGGTAGACTGTCTAATGGATGGATGTATAGGTCAGGTATAGACTGGTAGACTGTCTAATGGATGGATGTATAGGTCAGGTATAGGCTGGTAGACTGTCTAATGGATGGATGTATAGGTCAGGTATAGACTGGTAGACTGTCTAATGGATGGATGTATAGATCAGGTATAGGCTGGTAGACTGTCTAATGGATGGATGTATAGGTCAGGTATAGGCTGGTAGACTGTCTAATGGATGGATGTATAGGTCAGGTATAGACTGGTAGACTGTCTAATGGATGGATGTATAGGCTGGTAGACTGTCTGTCTAATGGATGGATGTATAGGTCAGGTATAGGCTGGTAGACTGTCTAATGGATGGATGTATAGGTCAGGTATAGGCTGGTAGACTGTCTAATGGATGGATGTATAGGTCAGGTATAGGCTGGTAGACTGTCTAATGGATGGATGTATAGGTCAGGTATAGGCTGGTAGACTGTCTAATGGATGGATGTATAGGTAGGTATAGGCTGGTAGACTGTCTGTGTAATGGATGGATGTATAGGTCAGGTATAGACTGGTAGACTGTCTAATGATGGATGTATAGGTCAGGTATAGGCTGGTAGACTGTCTAATGGATGGATGTATAGGTCAGGTATAGGCTGGTAGACTGTCTAATGGATGGATGTATAGGTAGGTATAGGCTGGTAGACTGTCTAATGGATGGATGTATAGGTCAGGTATAGGCTGGTAGACTGTCTAATGGATGGATGTATAGGTCAGGTATAGGCTGGTAGACTGTCTAATGGATGGATGTATAGGTCAGGTATAGACTGGTAGACTGTCTAATGGATGGATGTATAGGCTGGTAGACTGTCTGTCTAATGGATGGATGTATAGGTCAGGTATAGGCTGGTAGACTGTCTAATGGATGGATGTATAGGTCAGGTATAGGCTGGTAGACTGTCTAATGGATGGATGTATAGGTAGGTATAGGCTGGTAGACTGTCTGTCTAATGGATGGATGTATAGGTCAGGTATAGACTGGTAGACTGTCTAATGGATGGATGTATAGGTCAGGTATAGACTGGTAGACTGTCTAATGGATGGATGTATAGGCTGGTAGACTGTCTGTCTAATGGATGGATGTATAGGTCAGGTATAGGCTGGTAGACTGTCTAATGGATGGATGTATAGGTCAGGTATAGGCTGGTAGACTGTCTAATGGATGGATGTATAGGTAGGTATAGGCTGGTAGACTGTCTAATGATGGATGTATAGGTCAGGTATAGACTGGTAGACTGTCTAATGGATGGATGTATAGGTCAGGTATAGGCTGGTAGACTGTCTGTCTAATGGTGGATGTATAGGTCAGGTATAGGCTGGTAGACTGTCTAATGGATGGATGTATAGGTCAGGTATAGACTGGTAGACTGTCTAGTGGATGGATGTATAGGTCAGGTATAGGCTGGTAGACTGTGTAATGGATGGATGTATAGGTCAGGTATAGACTGGTAGACTGTCTAATGGATGGATGTATAGGTCAGGTATAGGCTGGTAGACTGTCTGTCTAATGGTGGATGTATAGGTCAGGTATAGGCTGGTAGACTGTCTAATGGATGGATGTATAGGCTGGTAGACTGTCTAATGGATGGATGTATAGATCAGGTATAGACTGGTAGACTGTCTAATGGATGGATGTATAGGTCAGGTATAGGCTGGTAGACTGTCTAATGGATGGATGTATAGGTCAGGTATAGGCTGGTAGACTGTCTAATGGATGGATGTATAGGTCAGGTATAGGCTGGTAGACTGTCTAATGGATGGATGTATAGGTCAGGTATAGGCTGGTAGACTGTCTAATGGATGGATGTATAGGTCAGGTATAGGCTGGTAGACTGTCTAATGGATAGATGTATAGGTCAGGTATAGGCTGGTAGACTGTCTAATGGATGGATGTATAGGTCAGGTATAGACTGGTAGACTGTCTAATGGATGGATGTATAGGTCAGGTATAGGCTGGTAGACTGTCTGTCTAATGGATGGATGTATAGATCAGGTATAGGCTGGTAGACTGTCTAATGGATGGATGTATAGGTCAGGTATAGACTGGTAGACTGTCTAATGGATGGATGTATAGGTCAGGTATAGGCTGGTAGACTGTCTAATGGATGGATGTATAGGTCAGGTATAGGCTGGTAGACTGTCTAATGGATGGATGTATAGGTCAGGTATAGGCTGGTAGACTGTCTAATGGATGGATGTATAGGTCAGGTATAGGCTGGTAGACTGTCTAATGGATGGATGTATAGGTAGGTATAGGCTGGTAGACTGTCTGTGTAATGGATGGATGTATAGGTCAGGTATAGACTGGTAGACTGTCTAATGATGGATGTATAGGTCAGGTATAGGCTGGTAGACTGTCTAATGGATGGATGTATAGGTCAGGTATAGGCTGGTAGACTGTCTAATGGATGGATGTATAGGTCAGGTATAGGCTGGTAGACTGTCTAATGGATGGATGTATAGGTCAGGTATAGACTGGTAGACTGTCTAATGGATGGATGTATAGGCTGGTAGACTGTCTGTCTAATGGATGGATGTATAGGTCAGGTATAGGCTGGTAGACTGTCTAATGGATGGATGTATAGGTAGGTATAGGCTGGTAGACTGTCTGTGTAATGGATGGATGTATAGGTCAGGTATAGACTGGTAGACTGTCTAATGATGGATGTATAGGTCAGGTATAGGCTGGTAGACTGTCTAATGGATGGATGTATAGGTCAGGTATAGGCTGGTAGACTGTCTAATGGATGGATGTATAGGTCAGGTATAGGCTGGTAGACTGTCTAATGGATGGATGTATAGGTCAGGTATAGACTGGTAGACTGTCTAATGGATGGATGTATAGGCTGGTAGACTGTCTGTCTAATGGATGGATGTATAGGTCAGGTATAGGCTGGTAGACTGTCTAATGGATGGATGTATAGGTCAGGTATAGGCTGGTAGACTGTCTAATGGATGGATGTATAGGTAGGTATAGGCTGGTAGACTGTCTGTCTAATGGATGGATGTATAGGTCAGGTATAGACTGGTAGACTGTCTAATGGATGGATGTATAGGTCAGGTATAGACTGGTAGACTGTCTAATGGATGGATGTATAGGCTGGTAGACTGTCTGTCTAATGGATGGATGTATAGGTCAGGTATAGGCTGGTAGACTGTCTAATGGATGGATGTATAGGTCATGTATAGGCTGGTAGACTGTCTAATGGATGGATGTATAGGTCAGGTATAGACTGGTAGACTGTCTAATGGATGGATGTATAGGCTGGTAGACTGTCTGTCTAATGGATGGATGTATAGGTCAGGTATAGGCTGGTAGACTGTCTGTCTAATGGATGGATGTATAGGTCAGGTATAGACTGGTAGACTGTCTAATGGATGGATGTATAGGTCAGGTATAGGCTGGTAGACTGTCTAATGGATGGATGTATAGGTCAGGTATAGGCTGGTAGACTGTCTAATGGATGGATGTATAGGCTGGTAGACTGTCTAATGGATGGATGTATAGATCAGGTATAGACTGGTAGACTGTCTAATGGATGGATGTATAGGTCAGGTATAGGCTGGTAGACTGTCTAATGGATGGATGTATAGGTCAGGTATAGGCTGGTAGACTGTCTAATGGATGGATGTATAGGTCAGGTATAGGCTGGTAGACTGTCTAATGGATGGATGTATAGCTCAGGTATAGGCTGGTAGACTGTCTAATGGATGGATGTATAGACTGGTAGACTGTCTAATGGATGGATGTATAGGTCAGGTATAGGCTGGTAGACTGTCTAATGGATGGATGTATAGGTCAGGTATAGGCTGGTAGACTGTCTGTCTAATGGTGGATGTATAGGTCAGGTATAGGCTGGTAGACTGTCTAATGGATGGATGTATAGGCTGGTAGACTGTCTAATGGATGGATGTATAGACTGGTAGACTGTCTAATGGATGGATGTATAGGTCAGGTATAGGCTGGTAGACTGTCTGTCTAATGGATGGATGTATAGGTCAGGTATAGACTGGTAGACTGTCTAATGGATGGATGTATAGGTCAGGTATAGGCTGGTAGACTGTCTAATGGATGGATGTATAGGTCAGGTATAGGCTGGTAGACTGTCTAATGGATGGATGTATAGGCTGGTAGACTGTCTAATGGATGGATGTATAGATCAGGTATAGACTGGTAGACTGTCTAATGGATGGATGTATAGGTCAGGTATAGGCTGGTAGACTGTCTAATGGATGGATGTATAGGTCAGGTATAGGCTGGTAGACTGTCTAATGGATGGATGTATAGGTCAGGTATAGGCTGGTAGACTGTCTAATGGATGGATGTATAGCTCAGGTATAGGCTGGTAGACTGTCTAATGGATGGATGTATAGGTCAGGTATAGGCTGGTAGACTGTCTAATGGATAGATGTATAGGTCAGGTATAGGCTGGTAGACTGTCTAATGGATGGATGTATAGGTCAGGTATAGACTGTCTAATGGATGGATGTATAGGTCAGGTATAGGCTGGTAGACTGTCTGTCTAATGGATGGATGTATAGATCAGGTATAGGCTGGTAGACTGTCTAATGGATGGATGTATAGGTCAGGTATAGACTGGTAGACTGTCTAATGGATGGATGTATAGGTCAGGTATAGGCTGGTAGACTGTCTAATGGATGGATGTATAGGTCAGGTATAGACTGGTAGACTGTCTAATGGATGGATGTATAGATCAGGTATAGGCTGGTAGACTGTCTAATGGATGGATGTATAGGTCAGGTATAGGCTGGTAGACTGTCTAATGGATGGATGTATAGGTCAGGTATAGACTGGTAGACTGTCTAATGGATGGATGTATAGGCTGGTAGACTGTCTGTCTAATGGATGGATGTATAGGTCAGGTATAGGCTGGTAGACTGTCTAATGGATGGATGTATAGGTCAGGTATAGGCTGGTAGACTGTCTAATGGATGGATGTATAGGTCAGGTATAGGCTGGTAGACTGTCTAATGGATGGATGTATAGGTCAGGTATAGGCTGGTAGACTGTCTAATGGATGGATGTATAGGTAGGTATAGGCTGGTAGACTGTCTGTGTAATGGATGGATGTATAGGTCAGGTATAGACTGGTAGACTGTCTAATGATGGATGTATAGGTCAGGTATAGGCTGGTAGACTGTCTAATGGATGGATGTATAGGTCAGGTATAGGCTGGTAGACTGTCTAATGGATGGATGTATAGGTAGGTATAGGCTGGTAGACTGTCTAATGGATGGATGTATAGGTCAGGTATAGGCTGGTAGACTGTCTAATGGATGGATGTATAGGTCAGGTATAGGCTGGTAGACTGTCTAATGGATGGATGTATAGGTCAGGTATAGACTGGTAGACTGTCTAATGGATGGATGTATAGGCTGGTAGACTGTCTGTCTAATGGATGGATGTATAGGTCAGGTATAGGCTGGTAGACTGTCTAATGGATGGATGTATAGGTCAGGTATAGGCTGGTAGACTGTCTAATGGATGGATGTATAGGTAGGTATAGGCTGGTAGACTGTCTGTCTAATGGATGGATGTATAGGTCAGGTATAGACTGGTAGACTGTCTAATGGATGGATGTATAGGTCAGGTATAGACTGGTAGACTGTCTAATGGATGGATGTATAGGCTGGTAGACTGTCTGTCTAATGGATGGATGTATAGGTCAGGTATAGGCTGGTAGACTGTCTAATGGATGGATGTATAGGTCATGTATAGGCTGGTAGACTGTCTAATGGATGGATGTATAGGTCAGGTATAGACTGGTAGACTGTCTAATGGATGGATGTATAGGCTGGTAGACTGTCTGTCTAATGGATGGATGTATAGGTCAGGTATAGGCTGGTAGACTGTCTGTCTAATGGATGGATGTATAGGTCAGGTATAGACTGGTAGACTGTCTAATGGATGGATGTATAGGTCAGGTATAGGCTGGTAGACTGTCTAATGGATGGATGTATAGGTCAGGTATAGGCTGGTAGACTGTCTAATGGATGGATGTATAGGCTGGTAGACTGTCTAATGGATGGATGTATAGATCAGGTATAGACTGGTAGACTGTCTAATGGATGGATGTATAGGTCAGGTATAGGCTGGTAGACTGTCTAATGGATGGATGTATAGGTCAGGTATAGGCTGGTAGACTGTCTAATGGATGGATGTATAGGTCAGGTATAGGCTGGTAGACTGTCTAATGGATGGATGTATAGCTCAGGTATAGGCTGGTAGACTGTCTAATGGATGGATGTATAGACTGGTAGACAGTCTAATGGATGGATGTATAGGTCAGGTATAGGCTGGTAGACTGTCTAATGGATGGATGTATAGGTCAGGTATAGGCTGGTAGACTGTCTGTCTAATGGTGGATGTATAGGTCAGGTATAGGCTGGTAGACTGTCTAATGGATGGATGTATAGGCTGGTAGACTGTCTAATGGATGGATGTATAGACTGGTAGACTGTCTAATGGATGGATGTATAGGTCAGGTATAGGCTGGTAGACTGTCTGTCTAATGGATGGATGTATAGATCAGGTATAGGCTGGTAGACTGTCTAATGGATGGATGTATAGGTCAGGTATAGACTGGTAGACTGTCTAATGGATGGATGTATAGGTCAGGTATAGGCTGGTAGACTGTCTAATGGATGGATGTATAGGTCAGGTATAGACTGGTAGACTGTCTAATGGATGGATGTATAGATCAGGTATAGGCTGGTAGACTGTCTAATGGATGGATGTATAGGTCAGGTATAGGCTGGTAGACTGTCTAATGGATGGATGTATAGGTCAGGTATAGACTGGTAGACTGTCTAATGGATGGATGTATAGGCTGGTAGACTGTCTGTCTAATGGATGGATGTATAGGTCAGGTATAGGCTGGTAGACTGTCTAATGGATGGATGTATAGGTCAGGTATAGGCTGGTAGACTGTCTAATGGATGGATGTATAGGTCAGGTATAGGCTGGTAGACTGTCTAATGGATGGATGTATAGGTCAGGTATAGGCTGGTAGACTGTCTAATGGATGGATGTATAGGTAGGTATAGGCTGGTAGACTGTCTAATGGATGGATGTATAGGTCAGGTATAGGCTGGTAGACTGTCTAATGGATGGATGTATAGGTCAGGTATAGACTGGTAGACTGTCTAATGGATGGATGTATAGGCTGGTAGACTGTCTGTCTAATGGATGGATGTATAGGTCAGGTATAGGCTGGTAGACTGTCTAATGGATGGATGTATAGGTCAGGTATAGGCTGGTAGACTGTCTAATGGATGGATGTATAGGTAGGTATAGGCTGGTAGACTGTCTGTCTAATGGATGGATGTATAGGTCAGGTATAGACTGGTAGACTGTCTAATGGATGGATGTATAGGTCAGGTATAGACTGGTAGACTGTCTAATGGATGGATGTATAGGCTGGTAGACTGTCTGTCTAATGGATGGATGTATAGGTCAGGTATAGGCTGGTAGACTGTCTAATGGATGGATGTATAGGTCATGTATAGGCTGGTAGACTGTCTAATGGATGGATGTATAGGTCAGGTATAGACTGGTAGACTGTCTAATGGATGGATGTATAGGCTGGTAGACTGTCTGTCTAATGGATGGATGTATAGGTCAGGTATAGGCTGGTAGACTGTCTGTCTAATGGATGGATGTATAGGTCAGGTATAGACTGGTAGACTGTCTAATGGATGGATGTATAGGTCAGGTATAGGCTGGTAGACTGTCTAATGGATGGATGTATAGGTCAGGTATAGGCTGGTAGACTGTCTAATGGATGGATGTATAGGCTGGTAGACTGTCTAATGGATGGATGTATAGATCAGGTATAGACTGGTAGACTGTCTAATGGATGGATGTATAGGTCAGGTATAGGCTGGTAGACTGTCTAATGGATAGATGTATAGGTCAGGTATAGGCTGGTAGACTGTCTAATGGATGGATGTATAGGTCAGGTATAGACTGGTAGACTGTCTAATGGATGGATGTATAGGTCAGGTATAGGCTGGTAGACTGTCTAATGGATGGATGTATAGGTCAGGTATAGGCTGGTAGACTGTCTAATGGATGGATGTATAGCTCAGGTATAGGCTGGTAGACTGTCTAATGGATGGATGTATAGACTGGTAGACTGTCTAATGGATGGATGTATAGGTCAGGTATAGGCTGGTAGACTGTCTAATGGATGGATGTATAGGTCAGGTATAGGCTGGTAGACTGTCTGTCTAATGGTGGATGTATAGGTCAGGTATAGGCTGGTAGACTGTCTAATGGATGGATGTATAGGCTGGTAGACTGTCTAATGGATGGATGTATAGACTGGTAGACTGTCTAATGGATGGATGTATAGGTCAGGTATAGGCTGGTAGACTGTCTGTCTAATGGATGGATGTATAGGTCAGGTATAGACTGGTAGACTGTCTAATGGATGGATGTATAGGTCAGGTATAGGCTGGTAGACTGTCTAATGGATGGATGTATAGGTCAGGTATAGGCTGGTAGACTGTCTAATGGATGGATGTATAGGCTGGTAGACTGTCTAATGGATGGATGTATAGATCAGGTATAGACTGGTAGACTGTCTAATGGATGGATGTATAGGTCAGGTATAGGCTGGTAGACTGTCTAATGGATGGATGTATAGGTCAGGTATAGGCTGGTAGACTGTCTAATGGATGGATGTATAGGTCAGGTATAGGCTGGTAGACTGTCTAATGGATGGATGTATAGCTCAGGTATAGGCTGGTAGACTGTCTAATGGATGGATGTATAGGTCAGGTATAGGCTGGTAGACTGTCTAATGGATAGATGTATAGGTCAGGTATAGGCTGGTAGACTGTCTAATGGATGGATGTATAGGTCAGGTATAGACTGGTAGACTGTCTAATGGATGGATGTATAGGTCAGGTATAGGCTGGTAGACTGTCTGTCTAATGGATGGATGTATAGATCAGGTATAGGCTGGTAGACTGTCTAATGGATGGATGTATAGGTCAGGTATAGACTGGTAGACTGTCTAATGGATGGATGTATAGGTCAGGTATAGGCTGGTAGACTGTCTAATGGATGGATGTATAGGTCAGGTATAGACTGGTAGACTGTCTAATGGATGGATGTATAGATCAGGTATAGGCTGGTAGACTGTCTAATGGATGGATGTATAGGTCAGGTATAGGCTGGTAGACTGTCTAATGGATGGATGTATAGGTCAGGTATAGACTGGTAGACTGTCTAATGGATGGATGTATAGGCTGGTAGACTGTCTGTCTAATGGATGGATGTATAGGTCAGGTATAGGCTGGTAGACTGTCTAATGGATGGATGTATAGGTCAGGTATAGGCTGGTAGACTGTCTAATGGATGGATGTATAGGTCAGGTATAGGCTGGTAGACTGTCTAATGGATGGATGTATAGGTCAGGTATAGGCTGGTAGACTGTCTAATGGATGGATGTATAGGTAGGTATAGGCTGGTAGACTGTCTGTGTAATGGATGGATGTATAGGTCAGGTATAGACTGGTAGACTGTCTAATGATGGATGTATAGGTCAGGTATAGGCTGGTAGACTGTCTAATGGATGGATGTATAGGTCAGGTATAGGCTGGTAGACTGTCTAATGGATGGATGTATAGGTAGGTATAGGCTGGTAGACTGTCTAATGGATGGATGTATAGGTCAGGTATAGGCTGGTAGACTGTCTAATGGATGGATGTATAGGTCAGGTATAGGCTGGTAGACTGTCTAATGGATGGATGTATAGGTCAGGTATAGACTGGTAGACTGTCTAATGGATGGATGTATAGGTCAGGTATAGGCTGGTAGACTGTCTAATGGATGGATGTATAGGTAGGTATAGGCTGGTAGACTGTCTGTCTAATGGATGGATGTATAGGTCAGGTATAGACTGGTAGACTGTCTAATGGATGGATGTATAGGTCAGGTATAGACTGGTAGACTGTCTAATGGATGGATGTATAGGCTGGTAGACTGTCTGTCTAATGGATGGATGTATAGGTCAGGTATAGGCTGGTAGACTGTCTAATGGATGGATGTATAGGTCAGGTATAGGCTGGTAGACTGTCTAATGGATGGATGTATAGGTCAGGTATAGACTGGTAGACTGTCTAATGGATGGATGTATAGGCTGGTAGACTGTCTGTCTAATGGATGGATGTATAGGTCAGGTATAGGCTGGTAGACTGTCTGTCTAATGGATGGATGTATAGGTCAGGTATAGACTGGTAGACTGTCTAATGGATGGATGTATAGGTCAGGTATAGGCTGGTAGACTGTCTAATGGATGGATGTATAGGTCAGGTATAGGCTGGTAGACTGTCTAATGGATGGATGTATAGGCTGGTAGACTGTCTAATGGATGGATGTATAGATCAGGTATAGACTGGTAGACTGTCTAATGGATGGATGTATAGGTCAGGTATAGGCTGGTAGACTGTCTAATGGATGGATGTATAGGTCAGGTATAGGCTGGTAGACTGTCTAATGGATGGATGTATAGGTCAGGTATAGGCTGGTAGACTGTCTAATGGATGGATGTATAGGTCAGGTATAGGCTGGTAGACTGTCTAATGGATGGATGTATAGCTCAGGTATAGGCTGGTAGACTGTCTAATGGATGGATGTATAGACTGGTAGACTGTCTAATGGATGGATGTATAGGTCAGGTATAGGCTGGTAGACTGTCTAATGGATGGATGTATAGGTCAGGTATAGGCTGGTAGACTGTCTGTCTAATGGTGGATGTATAGGTCAGGTATAGGCTGGTAGACTGTCTAATGGATGGATGTATAGGCTGGTAGACTGTCTAATGGATGGATGTATAGACTGGTAGACTGTCTAATGGATGGATGTATAGGTCAGGTATAGGCTGGTAGACTGTCTAATGGATGGATGTATAGGTCAGGTATAGGCTGGTAGACTGTCTAATGGATGGATGTATAGGTCAGGTATAGGCTGGTAGACTGTCTAATGGATGGATGTATAGGTCAGGTATAGGCTGGTAGACTGTATAATGGATAGATGTATAGGTCAGGTATAGGCTGGTAGACTGTCTAATGGATGGATGTATAGGTCAGGTATAGACTGGTAGACTGTCTAATGGATGGATGTATAGGTCAGGTATAGGCTGGTAGACTGTCTGTCTAATGGATGGATGTATAGATCAGGTATAGGCTGGTAGACTGTCTAATGGATGGATGTATAGGTCAGGTATAGACTGGTAGACTGTCTAATGGATGGATGTATAGGTCAGGTATAGGCTGGTAGACTGTCTGTCTAATGGATGGATGTATAGGTCAGGTATAGGCTGGTAGACTGTCTAATGGATGGATGTATAGGTCAGGTATAGGCTGGTAGACTGTCTAATGGATGGATGTATAGGTCAGGTATAGACTGGTAGACTGTCTAATGGATGGATGTATAGGTCAGGTATAGGCTGGTAGACTGTCTAATGGATGGATGTATAGGTCAGGTGTAGATTGGTAGACTGTCTAATGGATGGATGTATAGATCAGGTATAGGCTGGTAGACTGTCTAATGGATGGATGTATAGGTCAGGTATAGGCTGGTAGACTGTCTAATGGATGGATGTATAGGTCAGGTATAGACTGGTAGACTGTCTAATGGATGGATGTATAGGCTGGTAGACTGTCTGTCTAATGGATGGATGTATAGGTCAGGTATAGGCTGGTAGACTGTCTAATGGATGGATGTATAGGTCAGGTATAGGCTGGTAGACTGTCTAATGGATGGATGTATAGGTCAGGTATAGGCTGGTAGACTGTCTAATGGATGGATGTATAGGTAGGTATAGGCTGGTAGACTGTCTGTGTAATGGATGGATGTATAGGTCAGGTATAGACTGGTAGACTGTAATGATGGATGTATAGGTCAGGTATAGGCTGGTAGACTGTCTAATGGATGGATGTATAGGTCAGGTATAGGCTGGTAGACTGTCTAATGGATGGATGTATAGGTAGGTATAGGCTGGTAGACTGTCTAATGGATGGATGTATAGGTCAGGTATAGGCTGGTAGACTGTCTAATGGATGGATGTATAGGTCAGGTATAGGCTGGTAGACTGTCTAATGGATGGATGTATAGGTCAGGTATAGACTGGTAGACTGTCTAATGGATGGATGTATAGGCTGGTAGACTGTCTGTCTAATGGATGGATGTATAGGTCAGGTATAGGCTGGTAGACTGTCTAATGGATGGATGTATAGGTCAGGTATAGGCTGGTAGACTGTCTAATGGATGGATGTATAGGTAGGTATAGGCTGGTAGACTGTCTGTCTAATGGATGGATGTATAGGTCAGGTATAGACTGGTAGACTGTCTAATGGATGGATGTATAGGTCAGGTATAGGCTGGTAGACTGTCTAATGGATGGATGTATAGGTCAGGTATAGGCTGGTAGACTGTCTAATGGATGGATGTATAGGTCAGGTATAGGCTGGTAGACTGTCTAATGGATGGATGTATAGGTAGGTATAGGCTGGTAGACTGTCTAATGGATGGATGTATAGGTCAGGTATAGACTGGTAGACTGTCTAATGGATGGATGTATAGGCTGGTAGACTGTCTGTCTAATGGATGGATGTATAGGTCAGGTATAGGCTGGTAGACTGTCTAATGGATGGATGTATAGGTCAGGTATAGGCTGGTAGACTGTCTAATGGATGGATGTATAGGTCAGGTATAGACTGTCTAATGGATGGATGTATAGGCTGGTAGACTGTCTGTCTAATGGATGGATGTATAGGTCAGGTATAGGCTGGTAGACTGTCTGTCTAATGGATGGATGTATAGGTCAGGTATAGACTGGTAGACTGTCTAATGGATGGATGTATAGGTCAGGTATAGGCTGGTAGACTGTCTAATGGATGGATGTATAGGTCAGGTATAGGCTGGTAGACTGTCTAATGGATGGATGTATAGGCTGGTAGACTGTCTAATGGATGGATGTATAGATCAGGTATAGACTGGTAGACTGTCTAATGGATGGATGTATAGGTCAGGTATAGGCTGGTAGACTGTCTAATGGATGGATGTATAGGTCAGGTATAGGCTGGTAGACTGTCTAATGGATGGATGTATAGGTCAGGTATAGGCTGGTAGACTGTCTAATGGATGGATGTATAGCTCAGGTATAGGCTGGTAGACTGTCTAATGGATGGATGTATAGACTGGTAGACTGTCTAATGGATGGATGTATAGGTCAGGTATAGGCTGGTAGACTGTCTAATGGATGGATGTATAGGTCAGGTATGGGCTGGTAGACTGTCTGTCTAATGGTGGATGTATAGGTCAGGTATAGGCTGGTAGACTGTCTAATGGATGGATGTATAGGCTGGTAGACTGTCTAATGGATGGATGTATAGACTGGTAGACTGTCTAATGGATGTATGTATAGGTCAGGTATAGGCTGGTAGACTGTCTAATGGATGGATGTATAGGTCAGGTATAGGCTGGTAGACTGTCTAATGGATGGATGTATAGGTCAGGTATAGGCTGGTAGACTGTCTAATGGATGGATGTATAGGTCAGGTATAGGCTGGTAGACTGTCTGTCTAATGGATGGATGTATAGGTCAGGTATAGGCTGGTAGACTGTCTAATGGATGGATATATAGGTCAGGTATAGGCTGGTAGACTGTCTAATGGATGGATGTATAGGTCAGGTATAGGCTGGTAGACTGTCTAATGGATGGATGTATAGGTCAGGTATAGGCTGGTAGACTGTCTAATGGATGGATGTATAGGTCAGGTATAGGCTGGTAGACTGTCTAATGGATGGATGTATAGGTCAGGTATAGACTGGTAGACTGTCTAATGGATGGATGTATAGATCAGGTATAGGCTGGTAGACTGTCTGTCTAATGGATGGATGTATAGCTCAGGTATAGGCTGGTAGACTGTCTAATGGATGGATGTATAGGTCAGGTATAGACTGGTAGACTGTCTAATGGATGGATGTATAGATCAGGTATAGGCTGGTAGACTGTCTGTCTAATGGATGGATGTATAGCTCAGGTATAGACTGGTAGACTGTCTAATGGATGGATGTATAGGTCAGGTATAGACTGGTAGACTGTCTAATGGATGGATGTATAGGTCAGGTATAGGCTGGTAGACTGTCTAATGGATGGATGTATAGGTCAGGTATAGACTGGTAGACTGTCTAATGGATGGATGTATAGGCCAGGTATAGGCTGGTAGACTGTCTAATGGATGGATGTATAGGTCAGGTATAGGCTGGTAGACTGTCTAATGGATGGATGTATAGGTCAGGTATAGACTGGTAGACTGTAATGGATGGATGTATAGGTCAGGTATAGGCTGGTAGACTGTCTAATGGATGGATGTATAGGTCAGGTATAGGCTGGTAGACTGTCTGTCTAATGGATGGATGTATAGGTCAGGTATAGACTGGTAGACTGTCTAATGGATGGATGTATAGGTCAGGTATAGGCTGGTAGACTGTCTAATGGATGGATGTATAGGTCAGGTATAGGCTGGTAGACTGTCTAATGGATGGATGTATAGGTAGGTATAGGCTGGTAGACTGTCTGTCTAATGGATGGATGTATAGGTCAGGTATAGACTGGTAGACTGTCTAATGGATGGATGTATAGGTCAGGTATAGGCTGGTAGACTGTCAAATGGATGGATGTATAGGTCAGGTATAGGCTGGTAGACTGTCTAATGGATGGATGTATAGGTCAGGTATAGGCTGGTAGACTGTCTAATG
The DNA here is from genome assembly GCF_045679555.1 of Salvelinus alpinus. Taxonomy (NCBI): domain Eukaryota; kingdom Metazoa; phylum Chordata; class Actinopteri; order Salmoniformes; family Salmonidae; genus Salvelinus; species Salvelinus alpinus. The sequence continues at coordinate 107,897,080 of NC_092088.1, forward strand.
GATGGATGTATAGGTCAGGTATAGGCTGGTAGACTGTCTAATGGATGGATGTATAGGTCAGGTATAGACTGGTAGACTGTCTAATGGATGGATGTATAGGTCAGGTATAGACTGGTAGACTGTCTAATGGATGGATTCACCTTATCATAAGGTGAATGCACCAATTTGTAAGTCGCTCTGGATAAGAGCGTCTGCTAAATGACTTAAATGTAAATGTAATGGATGGATGTATAGGTCAGGTATAGACTGGTAGACTGTCTAATGGATGGATGTATAGGTCAGGTATAGGCTGGTAGACTGTCTAATGGATGGATGTATAGGTCAGGTATAGGCTGGTAGACTGTCTAATGGATGGATGTATAGGTCAGGTATAGGCTGGTAGACTGTCTAATGGATGGATGTATAGGTCAGGTATAGGCTGGTAGACTGTCTAATGGATGGATGTATAGGTCAGGTATAGGCTGGTAGACTGTCTGTCTAATGGTGGATGTATAGGTCAGGTATAGGCTGGTAGACTGTCTAATGGATGGATGGATTGTGAGGAGTTCTAGATCAGGTGAACAGAATGACTTGAGTTCCTGTGTGTTGTTATGATGATCACACCACTTCTCGTTAATCATAAGGCATACCCCCCCGCCCCTCTTCTTACCGGAAAGATGTTTGTTTCTGTCGGCGCGATGCATGAAGAAACCAGCTGGCTGCACCGACTCCGTTAGCGTCCCTTGAGTTAGCCATGTTTCCGTGAAGCAGAGCACGTTGCAATCCCTGATGTCTCTCTGGAATGCTACCCGTGCTCGGATTTCATCAACCTTATTGTCAAGAGACTGGACATTGGCGAGTAGTATGCTAGGGAGTGGAGCGCGATGTGCCCGTCTCCGAAGCCTGACCACGAGACCGCCTCGTTTGCCCCTTTTTCGGCGTCGCACAGGGTCGCCGGCTGGGATCAGATCCATTGTATTGGGTGGAAGGCAAAACACTGGATCCGTTTCGGGAAAGTCATATTCCTGGTAGGAACGATGATGAGTTGACGTTAATCGTATATTCAGTAGTTCCTCCCGACTGTATGTAATGAAACCTAAGATTACCTGGGGTACCGATGTAAGAAATAACACATAAAAGAACAAAATACTGCATATTTTCCAAGGAACGCGAAGCGAGGCGGCCATCTCTTTTCGGCGCCGGAAACCAATCAGGTCAGGTATAGACTGGTAGACTGTCTAATGGATGGATGTATAGATCAGGTATAGGCTGGTAGACTGTCTGTCTAATGGATGGATGTATAGGTCAGGTATAGACTGGTAGACTGTCTAATGGATGGATGTATAGGTCAGGTATAGACTGGTAGACTGTCTAATGGATGGATGTATAGGTCAGGTATAGACTGGTAGACTGTCTAATGGATGGATGTATAGATCAGGTATAGGCTGGTAGACTGTCTGTCTAATGGATGGATGTATAGCTCAGGTATAGGCTGGTAGACTGTCTAATGGATGGATGTATAGACTGGTAGACTGTCTAATGGATGGATGTATAGGTCAGGTATAGGCTGGTAGACTGTCTAATGGATGGATGTATAGGTCAGGTATAGGCTGGTAGACTGTCTAATGGATGGATGTATAGGTCAGGTATAGGCTGGTAGACTGTCTAATGGATGGATGTATAGGTCAGGTATAGGCTGGTAGACTGTCTAATGGATGGATGTATAGGTCAGGTATAGGCTGGTAGACTGTCTGTCTAATGGATGGATGTATAGGTCAGGTATAGGCTGGTAGACTGTCTAATGGATGGATATATAGGTCAGGTATAGGCTGGTAGACTGTCTAATGGATGGATGTATAGGTCAGGTATAGGCTGGTAGACTGTCTAATGGATGGATGTATAGGTCAGGTATAGGCTGGTAGACTGTCTAATGGATGGATGTATAGGTCAGGTATAGGCTGGTAGACTGTCTAATGGATGGATGTACAGTGATCCCTCGCCACTTCGCGGTTCACTTATCGCGGATTCGCTATTTCGCGGATTTTCATAATGCATTTTTTATTTTTTTTTGGTGCATTGTGCTCTGCATTCTGATTCGCTAAAAACTCACTCCCGCTTCTTGTATCAAAACATGCTACGAATTGTGCTATCATTTTGTCGTCTCGTGCAGTTATGTGTACGTACATAAAACAGCTTGGCAAATTTACATTAAGTTGGCCAGGAAGGAAGGAAGGACTAACGCTTGGTCGCTTAGCAACCATGGTGCGAATGGCCACTGAACTTAAGCGAGTAGCTGAGGAATGGGACCCTTTGATGAGCCGTTCATTACAGTTCTCCAACGTAATCGATGGTGGCATGTCGGTGTACAAGGATCTTTTTGCAAAGAAGAAAAAAGAGCGACAACAGCTGCCTATCACTATGCTCTTCTCCCGAACAAACACACCTGCACCGCGGGCTTCAGAAGAAGAGAACACTGCAGAGCGCAGTCAGGATGCAGCGGCCCAGTCTGAAGAGCAGTGAAACGGCCTACACGTGAGTCACTGTATTTGTATACATGTAATAGTTGCTAATTGTAAAAAAAAAAGAAGTTTTCTATTTCGCGGATTTCACTTATCGCGGGTCATTTTCGGAACGTAACCCCCGCGATAAACGAGGGATTACTGTATAGGTCAGGTATAGGCTGGTAGACTGTCTAATGGATGGATGTATAGGTCAGGTATAGACTGGTAGACTGTCTAATGGATGGATGTATAGATCAGGTATAGGCTGGTTGGTTAATTATTGAATGAAGGATGGGACGTCATATGATATCCACACCGTTGTCCACACACACACACAGAGACACACACAGAGACACACACAGAGACACACACAGAGACACACACAGAGACACACACAGCACTTCAGCCACCTGATATGTGGATGCTCTCCTCAGCTGATTAGAGCCTGGAGTCCTGTCTGTCAGTCCTGTTTGTCTGTCCTGTCTGTCCTGTTTGTTGAGGATGTGGGCTTCCAAGGCCTGCACAGAGAGCAGAAGACTGTCTGAGCTGCCTCTCACACTCACACACACCCTCTCTCCCCCCCTGCCTTCCTGTCTCAGTAGTAGAAAGTTACGGGAAGAGGAAGCCTTGTTTTTCTGGGTCAGAGTAGTATCTGGAAGTATTTTAAATTCCATAACGCAGCAACACCCATCTGTACGTGTTTTCCACTGGAACAACTACAAGATCCTCTAACACACGGCTGTTACAGCCCAGCACAGAGAGAGGAGGAGGGCCAGAGAGGAAGACGAAGAGAGGAGGCGAGGAGGGCCAGAGAGGAAGAGGAGGGGAGGAGGGCCAGAGAGGAAGACCGAGAGAGGAGGGGAGGAGAGCCAGAGAGGAAGACGAAGAGAGAGAAGGGCCAGAGAGGAAGACATAGCAGACATTCGTATTTTAGAGCATGGGTGGAGTAGACATTGGTGCTGGAATACCTTGGTAGAGCATGGGTGGAGTAAACATTGGTGCTGGGTAACCTTGCTAGAGCATGGGTGGAGTAGACATTGGTGCTGGGTAACCTTGGTAGAGCATGGGTGGAGTAGGCATTGTGGTGCTGTAAAACCTTGGTAGAGCATGGGTGGAGTGGACATTGGTGCTGGGTAACCTTGCTAGAGCATGGGTGGAGTAGACATTGGTGCTGGATAACCTTGTTAGAGCATGGGTGGAGTAGACATTGTGGTGGTGTAACCTTGGTAGAGCATGGGTGGAGTAAACATTGGTGCTGGGTAACCTTGCTAGAGCATGGGTGGAGTAGACATTGGTGCTGGGTAACCTTGGTAGAGCATGGGTGGAGTGGACATTGGTGCTGGGTAACCTTGCTAGAGCATGGGTGGAGTAGACATTGGTGCTGGATAACCTTGTTAGAGCATGGGTGGAGTAGGCATTGTGGTGGTGTAACCTTGGTAGAGCATGGGTGGAGTAAACATTGGTGCTGGGTAACCTTGCTAGAGCATGGGTGGAGTAGACATTGTGGTGGTGTAACCTTGGTAGAGCATGGGTGGAGTAAACATTGGTGCTGGGTAACCTTGCTAGAGCATGGGTGGAGTAGACATTGTGGTGGTGTAACCTTGGTAGAGCATGGGTGGAGTAAACATTGGTGCTGGGTAACCTTGCTAGAGCATGGGTGGAGTAGACATTGGTGCTGGGTAACCTTGGTAGAGCATGGGTGGAGTGGACATTGGTGCTGGGTAACCTTGCTAGAGCATGGGTGGAGTAAACATTGGTGCTGGATAACCTTGCTAGAGCATGGGTGGAGTAGACATTGTGGTGGTGTAACCTTGGTAGCATGGGTGGAGTAAACATTGGTGCTGGGTAACCTTGCTAGAGCATGGGTGGAGTAGACATTGGTGCTGGGTAACCTTGGTAGAGCATGGGTGGAGTGGACATTGGTGCTGGGTAACCTTGCTAGAGCATGGGTGGAGTAGACATTGGTGCTGGAAAACCTTGGTAGAGCATGGGTGGAGTAGACATTGGTGCTGGGTAACCTTGGTAGAGCATGGGTGGAGTAGACATTGGTGCTGGGTAACCTTGGTAGAGCATGGGTGGAGTGGACATTGTGGTGCTGGAAAACCTTGGTAGAGCATGGGTGGAGTGGACATTGGTGCTGAATAACCTTGGTAGAGCATGGGTGGAGTAGACATTGTGGTGCTGGGTAACCTTGGTAGAGCATGGGTGGAGTAGACATTGGTGCTGGGTAACCTTGGTAGAGCATGGGTGGAGTAGGCATTGTGGTGCTGTAAAACCTTGGTAGAGCATGGGTGGAGTAGACATTGGTGCTGGGTAACCTTGGTAGAGCATGGGTGGAGTAGGCATTGGTGCTGGAAAAACCTTGGTAGAGCATGGGTGGAGTAGACATTGGTGCTGGAAAAACCTTGGTAGAGCATGGGTGGAGTAAACATTGGTGCTGGGTAACCTTGGTAGAGCATGGGTGGAGTAGACATTGGTGCTGGGTAACCGTGGTAGAGCATGGGTGGAGTAGACATTGGTGCTGGGTAACCTTGGTAGAGCATGGGTGGAGTAGACATTGGTGCTGGGTAACCTTGGTAGAGCATGGGTGGAGTAGACATTGGTGCTGGGTAACCTTGGTAGAGCATGGGTGGAGTAGACATTGGTGCTGGGTAACCTTGGTAGAGCATGGGTGGAGTAGACATTGGTGCTGGGTAACCTTGGTAGAGAATGGGTGGAGTAGGCATTGGTGCTGTAAAACCTTGGTAGAGCATGGGTGGAGTAGACATTGGTGCTGGGTAACCTTGGTAGAGCATGGGTGGAGTAGGCATTGGTGCTGGGTAACCTTGGTAGAGCATGGGTGGAGTAGACATTGGTGCTGGGTAACCTTGGTAGAGCATGGGTGGAGTAGGCATTGGTGCTGGAAAACCTTGGTAGAGCATGGGTGGAGTAGACATTGGTGCTGGGTAACCTTGGTAGAGCATGGGTGGAGTAGACATTGGTGCTGGGTAACCTTGGTAGAGCATGGGTGGAGTAGACATTGGTGCTGGGTAACCTTGGTAGAGCATGGGTGGAGTAGGCATTGGTGCTGGAAAAACCTTGGTAGAGCATGGGTGGAGTAGACATTGGTGCTGGAAAAACCTTGGTAGAGCATGGGTGGAGTAAACATTGGTGCTGGGTAACCTTGGTAGAGCATGGGTGGAGTAGACATTGGTGCTGGGTAACCTTGGTAGAGCATGGGTGGAGTAGACATTGGTGCTGGGTAACCTTGGTAGAGCATGGGTGGAGTAGACATTGGTGCTGGGTAACCTTGGTAGAGCATGGGTGGAGTAGACATTGGTGCTGGGTAACCTTGGTAGAGCATGGGTGGAGTAGACATTGGTGCTGGGTAACCTTGGTAGAGCATGGGTGGAGTAGACATTGGTGCTGGGTAACCTTGGTAGAGCATGGGTGGAGTAGGCATTGGTGCTGTAAAACCTTGGTAGAGCATGGGTGGAGTAGACATTGGTGCTGGGTAACCTTGGTAGAGCATGGGTGGAGTAGGCATTGGTGCTGGGTAACCTTGGTAGAGCATGGGTGGAGTAGGCATTGGTGCTGGGTAACCTTGGTAGAGCATGGGTGGAGTAGGCATTGGTGCTGGGTAACCTTGCTAGAGCATGGGTGGAGTAGACATTGGTGCTGGGTAACCTTGGTAGAGCATGGGTGGAGTAGTCATTGGTGCTGTAAAACCTTGGTAGAGCATGGGTGGAGTAGACATTGGTGCTGGGTAACCTTGCTAGAGCATGGGTGGAGTAGACATTGGTGCTGGGTAACCTTGGTAGAGCATGGGTGGAGTAGGCATTGGTGCTGGGTAACCTTGGTAGAGCATGGGTGGAGTAGACATTGGTGCTGGAAAACCTTGGTAGAGCATGGGTGGAGTAGACATTGGTGCTGGGTAACCTTGGTAGAGCATGGGTGGAGTAGACATTGGTGCTGGGTAACCTTGGTAGAGCATGGGTGGAGTAGACATTGGTGCTGGGTAACCTTGGTAGAGCATGGGTGGAGTAGACATTGGTGCTGGATAACCTTGGTAGAGCATGGGTGGAGTAAACATTGGTGCTGGGTAACCTTGGTAGAGCATGGGTGGAGTAGACATTGGTGCTGGGTAACCTTGGTAGAGCATGGGTGGAGTAAACATTGGTGCTGGGTAACCTTGGTAGAGCATGGGTGGAGTAGGCATTGGTGCTGGGTAACCTTGGTAGAGCATGGGTGGAGTAGGCATTGGTGCTGGGTAACCTTGGTAGAGCATGGGTGGAGTAGACATTGGTGCTGGGTAACCTTGGTAGAGCATGGGTGGAGTAGACATTGGTGCTGGAAAAACCTTGGTAGAGCATGGGTGGAGTAGACATTGTGGTGCTTATGAATTTCCTTTAATTTTCTGCCTCAGACCAGTGCCTACTTCTCACTTAAAACATGGTTTCTTGTTTTTAATTGTAGTAAATATGGTTGTAATGTATTGTCTGGTATAATGAATAGGTTCTCTCTCCAGTTGTAACCGACTGAAGGGTCTGTAGTATGTATATAATATGACTGTAACCTGGTCTGTAGTATGTATATAATATGACTGTAACCTGGTCTGTAGTATGTATATAATATGACTGTAACCTGGTCTGTAGTATGTATATAATATGACTGTAACCTGGTCTGTAGTATGTATATAATATGACTGTAACCTGGTCTGTAGTATGTATATAATATGACTGTAACCTGGTCTGTAGTATGTATATAATATGACTGTAACCTGGTCTGTAGTATGTATATAATATGACTGTAACCTGGTCTGTGTCTGCAGGATGAAGTGGACAGTTTGAGTCCTGTTCTCAGGGACAACCCGCAGCTTCATGAAGAGGTTCGGTTCTGGCTCAAAGATCAAAAGGTTCAGGACATTTTTCTGCAAGGTAAGAAACACTGATGTATTTAATATGTAACAAACCCAACCAACTTGTCTGTTCACTGTGCGATGTCCTTCAAACCCTATTCCCTATATAGAACACTACTGTTGACCAGAGCCCTATTCCCTATATAGAACACTACTGTTGACCAGAGCCCTATTCCCTATATAGAACACTACTGTATCCCAGAGCCCTATTCCCTATATAGAACACTACTGTTGACCAGAGCCCTATTCCCTATATAGAACACTACTGTTGACCAGAGCCCTATTCCCTATATAGAACACTACTGTTGACCAGGGCCCTATTCCCTATATAGAACACTACTGTTGACCAGAGCCCTATTCCCTATATAGAACACTACTGTTGACCAGGGCCCTATTCCCTATATAGAACACTACTGTTGACCAGAGCCCTATTCCCTATATAGAACACTACTGTTGACCAGGGCCCTATTCCCTATATAGAACACTACTGTATCCCAGAGCCCTATTCCCTATATAGAACACTACTGTTGACCAGAGCCCTATTCCCTATATAGAACACTACTGTTGACCAGAGCCCTATTCCCTATATAGAACACTACTGTTGACCAGGGCCCTATTCCCTATATAGAACACTACTGTTGACCAGAGCCCTATTCCCTATATAGAACACTACTGTTGACCAGGGCCCTATTCCCTATATAGAACACTACTGTTGACCAGAGCCCTATTCCCTATATAGAACACTACTGTTGACCAGGGCCCTATTCCCTATATAGAACACTACTGTTGACCAGAGCCCTATTCCCTATATAGAACACTACTGTTGACCAGAGCCCTATTCCCTATATAGAACACTACTGTTGACCAGAGCCCTATTCCCTATATAGAACACTACTGTTGACCAGAGCCCTATTCCCTATATAGAACACTACTGTTGACCAGGGCCCTATTCCCTATATAGAACACTACTGTTGACCAGAGCCCTATTCCCTATATAGAACACTACTGTTGACCAGGGCCCTATTCCCTATATAGAACACTACTGTTGACCAGAGCCCTATTCCCTATATAGAACACTACTGTTGACCAGAGCCCTATTCCCTATATAGAACACTACTGTTGACCAGAGCCCTATTCCCTATATAGAACACTACTGTTGACCAGAGCCCTATTCCCTATATAGAACACTACTGTTGACCAGAGCCCTATTCCCTATATAGAACACTACTGTTGACCAGAGCCCTATTCCCTATATAGAACACTACTGTTGACCAGAGCCCTATTCCCTATATAGAACACTACTGTTGACCAGAGCCCTATTCCCTATATAGAACACTACTGTTGACCAGAGCCCTATTCCCTATATAGAACACTACTGTTGACCAGAGCCCTATTCCCTATATAGAACACTACTGTTGACCAGGGCCCTATTCCCTATATAGAACACTACTGTTGACCAGGGCCCTATTCCCTATATAGAACACTACTGTTGACTAGAGCCCTATTCCCTATATAGAACACTACTGTTGACCAGAGCCCTATTCCCTATATAGAACACTACTGTTGACCAGAGCCCTATTCCCTATATAGAACACTACTGTTGACCAGGGCCCTATTCCCTATATAGAACACTACTGTTGACCAGAGCCCTATTCCCTATATAGAACACTACTGTTGACCAGAGCCCTATTCCCTATATAGAACACTACTGTTGACCAGAGCCCTATTCCCTATATAGAACACTACTGTTGACCAGAGCCCTATTCCCTATATAGAACACTACTGTTGACCAGGGCCCTATTCCCTATATAGAACACTACTGTTGACTAGAGCCCTATTCCCTATATAGAACACTACTGTTGACCAGAGCCCTATTCCCTATATAGAACACTACTGTTGACCAGGGCCCTATTCCCTATATAGAACACTACTGTTGACCAGGGCCCTATTCCCTATATAGAACACTACTGTTGACCAGGGCCCTATTCCCTATATAGAACACTACTGTTGACCAGGGCCCTATTCCCTATATAGAACACTACTGTTGACCAGAGCCCTATTCCCTATATAGAACACTACTGTTGACCAGAGCCCTATTCCCTACATAGAACACTACTGTTGACCAGAGCCCTATTCCCTCTATAGAACACTACTGTTGACCAGAGCCCTATTCCCTATATAGAACACTACTGTTGACCAGAGCCCTATTCCCTATATAGAACACTACTGTTGACCAGGGCCCTATTCCCTATATAGAACACTACTGTTGACTAGAGCCCTATTCCCTATATAGAACACTACTGTTGACCAGAGCCCTATTCCCTATATAGAACACTACTGTTGACCAGGGCCCTATTCCCTATATAGAACACTACTGTTGACCAGGGCCCTATTCCCTATATAGAACACTACTGTTGACCAGGGCCCTATTCCATATATAGAACACTACTGTTGACTAGAGCCCTATTCCCTATATAGAACACTACTGTTGACCAGAGCCCTATTCCCTATATAGAACACTACTGTTGACCAGAGCCCTATTCCCTATATAGAACACTACTGTTGACCAGAGCCCTATTCCCTATATAGAACACTACTGTTGACCAGGGCCCTATTCCCTATATAGAACACTACTGTTGACCAGGGCCCTATTCCCTATATAGAACACTACTGTTGACCAGAGCCCTATTCCCTATATAGAACACTACTGTTGACCAGGGCCCTATTCCCTATATAGAACACTACTGTTGACCAGAGCCCTATTCCCTATATAGAACACTACTGTTGACCAGAGCCCTATTCCCTATATAGAACACTACTGTTGACCAGGGCCCTATTCCCTATATAGAACACTACTGTTGACCAGAGCCCTATTCCCTATATAGAACACTACTGTTGACCAGGGCCCTATTCCCTATATAGAACACTACTGTTGACCAGAGCCCTATTCCCTATATAGAACACTACTGTTGACTAGAGCCCTATTCCCTATATAGAACACTACTGTTGACTAGAGCCCTATTCCCTATATAGAACAATACTGTTGACCAGAGCCCTATTCCCTATATAGAACACTACTGTATCCCAGAGCCCTATTCCCTATATAGAACACTACTGTTGACTAGAGCCCTATTCCCTATATAGAACAATACTGTTGACCAGAGCCCTATTCCCTATATAGAACACTACTGTATCCCAGAGCCCTATTCCCTATATAGAACACTACTGTTGACCAGAGCCCTATTCCCTATATATAACACTACTGTATCCCAGAGCCCTATTCCCTATATAGAACACTACTGTTGACCAGAGCCCTATTCCCTATATAGAACACTACTGTATCCCAGAGCCCTATTCCCTATATAGAACACTACTGTTGACCAGAGCCCTATTCCCTATATAGAACACTACTGTTGACCAGAGCCCTATTCCCTATATAGAACACTACTGTTGACCAGAGCCCTATTCCCTATATAGAACACTACTGTTGACTAGAGCCCTATTCCCTATATAGAACACTACTGTTGACCAGAGCCCTATTCCCTATATAGAACACTACTGTTGACCAGAGCCCTATTCCCTATATAGAACACTACTGTTGACTAGAGCCCTATTCCCTATATAGAACACTACTGTTGACTAGAGCCCTATTCCCTATATAGAACACTACTGTTGACTAGAGCCCTATTCCCTATATAGAACACTACTGTTGACCAGAGCCCTATTCCCTATATAGAACACTACTGTTGACCAGAGCCCTATTCCCTATATAGAACACTACTGTTGACTAGAGCCCTATTCCCTATATAGAACACTACTGTTGACTAGAGCCCTATTCCCTATATAGAACACTACTGTTGACTAGAGCCCTATTCCCTATATAGAACACTACTGTTGACTAGAGCCCTATTCCCTATATAGAACACTACTGTTGACCAGAGCCCTATTCCCTATATAGAACACTACTGTTGACCAGAGCCCTATTCCCTATATAGAACACTACTGTTGACCAGAGCCCTATTCCCTATATAGAACACTACTGTTGACCAGAGCCCTATTCCCTATATAGAACACTACTGTTGACTAGAGCCCTATTCCCTATATAGAACACTACTGTTGACTAGAGCCCTATTCCCTATATAGAACACTACTGTTGACTAGAGCCCTATTCTCTATATAGAACACTACTGTTGACCAGAGCCCTATTCCCTATATAGAACACTACTGTTGACCAGAGCCCTATTCCCTATATAGAACACTACTGTTGACTAGAGCCCTATTCCCTATATAGAACACTACTGTTGACTAGAGCCCTATTCCCTATATAGAACACTACTGTTGACTAGAGCCCTATTCCCTATATAGAACACTACTGTTGACCAGAGCCCTATTCCCTATATAGAACACTACTGTTGACCAGAGCCCTATTCCCTATATAGAACACTACTGTTGACTAGAGCCCTATTCCCTATATAGAACACTACTGTTGACTAGAGCCCTATTCCCTTTATAGAACACTACTGTTGACTAGAGCCCTATTCCCTATATAGAACACTACTGTTGACTAGAGCCCTATTCCCTATATAGAACACTACTGTTGACCAGAGCCCTATTCCCTATATAGAACACTACTGTTGACTAGAGCCCTATTCCCTATATAGAACACTACTGTTGACCAGAGCCCTATTCCCTATATAGAACACTACTGTTGACCAGAGCCCTATTCCCTATATAGAACACTACTGTTGACTAGAGCCCTATTCCCTATATAGAACACTACTGTTGACTAGAGCCCTATTCCCTATATAGAACACTACTGTTGACCAGAGCCCTATTCCCTATATAGAACACTACTGTTGACCAGAGCCCTATTCCCTATATAGAACACTACTGTTGACCAGAGCCCTATTCCCTATATAGAACACTACTGTTGACCAGAGCCCTATTCCCTATATAGAACACTACTGTTGACCAGAGCCCTATTCCCTATATAGAACACTACTGTTGACTAGAGCCCTATTCCCTATATAGAACACTACTGTTGACCAGAGCCCTATTCCCTATATAGAACACTACTGTTGACCAGAGCCCTATTCCCTATATAGAACACTACTGTTGACTAGAGCCCTATGGACCCTGTTCTGTAGTAGTGCGCTACATTGGTCGGTAGTCATAGTGATCAGAGTCCAATGAGCTCCCCACTGACATCACTGTGATGTGAATGTGATTCCACGTAGAGTAGAATACGAGGCCAAATGGATGTATTCAGGCCTCAGGGCTTTATAACAGACTGGAGGAAGCATTTTAATGTGTTTCTGCTGTTAGTCAGTGTGTTGTGAGGACCAGACTGTCTGTTAGTCAGTGTGTTGTGAGGACCAGACTGTCTGTTAGTCAGTGTGCTGTGAGGACTAGACTGTCTGTTAGTCAGTGTGCTGTGAGGACTAGACTGTCTGTTAGTCAGTGTGCTGTGAGGACTAGACTGTCTGTTAGTCAGTGTGCTGTGAGGACCAGACTGTCTGTTAGTCAGTGTGCTGTGAGGACCAGACTGTCTGTTAGTCTGTGTGCTGTGAGGACCAGACTGTCTGTTAGTCAGTGTGCTGTGAGGACCAGACTGTCTGTTAGTCAGTGTGCTGTGAGGACCAGACTGTCTGTTAGTCAGTGTGCTGTGAGGACTAGACTGTCTGTTAGTCAGTGTGCTGTGAGGACTAGACTGTCTGTTAGTCAGTGTGTTGTGAGGACCAGACTGTCTGTTAGTCAGTGTGCTGTGAGGACCAGACTGTCTGTTAGTCAGTGTGCTGTGAGGACCAGACTGTCTGTTAGTCAGTGTGCTGTGAGGACTAGACTGTCTGTTAGTCAGTGTGCTGTGAGGACCAGACTGTCTGTTAGTCAGTGTGCTGTGAGGACCAGACTGTCTGTTAGTCAGTGTGCTGTGAGGACCAGACTGTCTGTTAGTCAGTGTGTTGTGAGGACCAGACTGTCTGTTAGTCAGTGTGTTGTGAGGACCAGACTGTCTGTTAGTCAGTGTGCTGTGAGGACCAGACTGTCTGTTAGTCAGTGTGCTGTGAGGACCAGACTGTCTGTTAGTCAGTGTGCTGTGAGGACCAGACTGTCTGTTAGTCAGTGTGCTGTGAGGACCAGACTGTCTGTTAGTCAGTGTGTTGTGAGGACCAGACTGTCTGTTAGTCAGTGTGCTGTGAGGACCAGACTGTCTGTTAGTCAGTGTGCTGTGAGGACCAGACTGTCTGTTAGTCAGTGTGCTGTGAGGACCAGACTGTCTGTTAGTCAGTGTGCTGTGAGGACCAGACTGTCTGTTAGTCAGTGTGTTGTGAGGACCAGACTGTCTGTTAGTCAGTGTGCTGTGAGGACCAGACTGTCTGTTAGTCAGTGTGTTGTGAGGACCAGACTGTCTGTTAGTCAGTGTGTTGTGAGGACCAGACTGTCTGTTAGTCAGTGTGCTGTGAGGACCAGACTGTCTGTTAGTCAGTGTGTTGTGAGGACCAGACTGTCTGTTAGTCAGTGTGCTGTGAGGACCAGACTGTCTGTTAGTCAGTGTGTTGTGAGGACCAGACAGTCTGGCCAAGCTGCATGTACCTCATGGACCTCTCTGTGGTGTTAATGGACAGACAGTTGAAGCGTTTAAGGTCTCTGATAGTGAATGTGTATGGCGGGTTTGGAAGAATATCTAGCTTTGCTACAGTTGTCTGAATTGGTATCTGAAGCGGAATAGGTGACTTATTTCAGTCCGTATTTAACCCCCCACTATGCTGTGTAAACGTGTTGCTCCTGTCCTCTCTCCTCCAGGTCCGTATTCATTAAATGGTTACAGAGTCCGTGTTTACAGACAAGACTCGGCTACTCAGTGGTTCACCGGGATCATCACACATCATGACCTCTTCAGCCGTAATATGGTTGTGATGAACGACCAGGTAAATATACACCGCTCTTCATATTAAATACTCCTCTATACTCCTCTATACTCCTCTCTACATATTAAATACTCCTCTATACTCCTATATACTCCTCTCTACATATTAAATACTCCTCTATACTCCTCTATACTCCTCTCTACATATTAAATACTCCTCTATACTCCTCTCTTCATATTAAATACTCCTCTATACTCCTCTCTTCATATTAAATACTCCTCTATACTCCTCTATACTCCTCTATACTCCTCTCTTCATATGAAATACTCCTCTATACTCCTCTCTTCATATTACATACTCCTCTATACTCCTCTCTACATATTAAATACTCCTCTATACTCCTCTCTACATATTAAATACTCCTCTATACTCCTCTCTTCATATTAAATACTCCTCTATACTCCTCTATACTCCTCTCTTCATATTAAATACTCCTCTATACTCCTCTCTACATATTAAATACTCCTCTATACTCCTCTCTTCATATTAAATACTCCTCTATACTCCTCTCTTCATATTAAATACTCCTCTATACTCCTCTATACTCCTATTAAATACTCCTCTATACTCTTCTCTTCATATTAAATACTCCTCTATACTCCTCTCTTCATATTAAATACTCCTCTATACTCCTCTCTACATATTAAATACTCCTCTATACTCCTCTATACTCCTCTATACTCCTCTCT